>NC_090900.1:502500-595031 GCF_040956055.1 Brachionichthys hirsutus | reverse complement strand
TTCAGTTTTGCCCCAGCTGCCAGAGCAAAACGGTCACACCACTGAATGGTATTAAACACTGACCTGTTTTCTGTACATAATAATGTGATATCATCCATATATAAAGTCAGTTTTGCTTCTTTTCCACTACTGCCTGGAACAAGGAGGCCACGGATAGATGTGTCCTTCCTAATTGCACAGGCCAGTGGTTCGATGGCTAAGATGAATAACATGGCAGATAAAGGACATCCTTGTCTAACTCCTGATTGAACCTTAAATGGTTCAGTAATATGACCATTTACACTTATTCTGCTAGTGCAATCAGAGTATAACAAATCTACCCAGGCTCGTATTCGTGGGCCAAATCCAAAGCAAACCAAAACTTCTTTTAAATAAGTGTGGTTTATTTTATCAAAGGCTTTCTCTAAATCAAGGGCTGCAATGCATAATGGTGTTCTTCTGTCCATAGCGTAAAGGTAGCAGTCTCTAACTAGGGCCAAGCTATCACTCATAGCCCTTCCTGGTACTGAGCAAGTTTGTTCTTTGCCCACTATTTTATCTGCAACTTTCTGGATGCGGAGAAATAATGCCTTTGCCAGAATCTTACGGTCCACCCCGAGCAGAGTAAGTGGGCGCCAATTCTTGACTTCTTTTTTGTCTCCCTTTTTATACAAAAGTGAGATTATGCCATCTCTCAGTGAAGGCGGTAGACTTCCTTGTAATAAACTCTCATTATACATTGACAGCAAGGGGGCCTTCAATTCTTCCCAGAAGGTGATATAAAATTCTTTGGGCAAACCATCTGCCCCTGGGGCCTTATTGTTCTGCATACTCTCCAGCGCCATTGTCAGTTCATACATAGATAGGTCACGATCGAGTTGTACCTTATAGTCGATCACATTCTTATCTATGTTAGAGAGGAGATTTGCCACAGATGCTTCATCCACCTCTTCCCCTGAATATAGGTCTTGGTAGAAGGTATGCACACAGCTCAGCATATCCTTTATATCAGTTTGCATTCTGCCATCTTTATCATTTAAAGCTTCAATTGTATTTCTAGGTCGAGCTAATTTCCTAAAAAAATACCGTGAGCATTTCTCATTAACCTCCATGTGGTTAATCCTGCTGCGTGTCAATAAACCACGGCTGGCCTCTGAAGCTAGGTGTAGCATCTCTCTCTTTAGCTCTATTATAGCTTCCACAACATCAAAACCAAGTTGCGACATGGTATAAAGTCGCTGTAACTTTGCCTGCTGTTTCTTAAGTACAAAGCGCCTTTCTCCCTTCATTGACGAAGAAGCTCTTGGTTCTCACTTTCACTTCATCCCACCATTCTCCAACTGAATCAAAGGCAAACTGCAGAGAGGACCACATGTGAAATTTGTCCCTGAATCTATTGATCACCCCCGGGTCTTGCAGCAAGGATACATTCAGCTTCCATAAGCCTTTACCCTTGTTCAATCTGCTCTTAAACCCCAGAGAACAGTCAATTTTTGCATGATCGGAGAAGAATACCGGCATCACTGAGGCATCAGCAACCAGCAGCCTCTTTGATATGAATAAAAAGTCTAATCTTGAGTGAGTTTTCCCATTGGTCCAAGTGTACCCAGGTACATGGGGGTTTATTGTGCGAAAGGTGTCTACCAATTTAAAATCTTGCACCAGACTACTTAAGGCTTCGGAACTGGAGTCCAACCTCACTGTTGTGTTAGTTAGTCTGTCCTTCTTGTCCAATAGGCAATTAAAGTCTCCACCCAGGATGACCTCTCTACTACATATAAGGAGTGGCTGTATTGCTTTTATGATTTCCAGGCGAGCTTGAAGAATTACAGAACAATAGACATTAATTATCCTTAAAGGAACATTGTTCCATACAACATCCACACAAAGAAGCCTTCCGTCTATTATATTCTGCACCTTTTGGATAATAAAATCCTGCCCTCTAAACAACACAGCAACCCCAGATGCCCTGTTTTTGTTGTCTCCTGACCATGCCGATTGACCATAATGCCACCTATCTGCAAAAACTTTGTAGTTGTCCCTATATGATAAATGACATTCCTGAAGGAGGAAAATGTCATTCGGCTCCGAATGTAAAAACGTGAAGGCTGACTGACATTTCACAGGGTCATTTAGTCCTCTTGTATTCAGAGATGCAATAGAGAGATGTGTCATGACAAAAGGTGTGGGGAGGCAAAGGTATTCTCAAACAACTTTTTTGTGGCATCTACTTTACCTTCTTTTTCTTAACCCGCACATAGTCTGCCTGTAGGGTCATGTCTTTGATGAGGGTCGTTGAGGAGAAGGCAGCATCATCATTAGGTTCCAAAAACGGCTGTGATGTGGGTGATGAAACTGACCAATCCGCTGAAGACGCATCACGGTGGGGTAAGGGAGAAGATTCCCTTGATGTGGGCGACTCCTGTTGCCGTTTCTTCGCCTGCGAATCCGTTGGCGCTGGTCTGGAAGATGGTATGGGCGGCAGTACCCCGGCCTTTCCCCCCGAGGACTCCTGGTGAGGCTTCTGTGGTTGCGGTGGATTTGCGGCACCTCGGGAGGTGGGGAGGTTAGCTATCAAAATGTCCAAGATTTTATCATGGTCATGGCACATCATCGGTAACTTCTCCACGTGAGCGCTTGCCCCAGTACCCTGGGGAGAGCCCACCGGTTCCAAGATGTCGGTGGTCTCCATTGAGGTCATGTCGTAATTGGACACAACAATGCCCTCACCCGGAGGTTCCGCACTCCAGTCTAAAATTGCCTCCACCCCCTCATCAGGTGGCAGTTCCTCACTTTGCCGTAGAATAGTCGTGCCTGATGGCTGCGGAAGTGCATTACTGTCTGACACTAGGGTCTGGCTGCCCTCAGGTTCATCAGCCCTCAAGATCTGGCTTGATGGTGTTGCTATTTGTCCTATGGATGACTTCAGCCGATTAGAATAGGCTTGTGGACAGTCTCTGAAGCGATGATCAACTGAGGAGCAGAGGTTACATTTAAGAGGGGTTGAGCACTGCGCTGATGTATGATCTGATGCTTTACAGTTTTTGCAGAAACTCCTTGTACATGCAGCCGCCAGATGGTCCAGACCGCCACATTTCCTGCATTCTTTCGGCTGCCCCGAATAGAAGACTGTACCCCTGAATGCACCCAACTGGATAGAGCTTGGGATATGCTGCACTACTCCCTCTTGTCGGTTGAGACGAACTTGGAACCGTCTGGTTCCAGTCTTGATTCCATCAATGTCCATTACTTCCATGGCGTTGATCACCTCGCAGTGCCTTGCCATCCACGTCCACACGTCTTGGTTTCTTACTTTCTCAGAAAAGATCATAACATGGACAGTCCGTATATCTCTCTCCACTAGAGGTGTCACAGCGATCTCTCTGAAAGCTGCTGAGGTTTCTTTCTTGACCTTAAATCTTTCCAAGCAGTTTTCAAAAAGCTGCATGGTGGAAAATACAACTTCAAAAATCTTCTTACCAGGATAGGCGAAAATGTACTCAAGCTGATTAGTCGAAAATCCAAGCTCTTTCTGCAGAATCTGCCGACTAAACTGGGGACGGTCCATCTGCAGTTCCCCCAAAAGGTCAAAACGGACAGCATTTCTCCGAGTAGCTTGGCCATGCGCTGAAGACATGGTGGAATATTAGCTAAATCCAACCATAGACTTCTGTCTGGCTCGAGCCCTCAAGCACTGAATTGTGTCCCATACACCGCACGACAGCAATTAAGTGGTACCTTCCCTGGGCAAACCACCTCGGTGATCATGGTATCGCCCCTGCCAGGTAAGTATGCCTTGGAACAGTCAGCCAAAGCGGCATCCTTCCCACACACACCGCCCTGCCCTCTGGCGCAAGCAATATGATTTGCAAAAGGCATTCTGGATTGCCCCTCCCTGAGCTGCCACCTTATCGTGGTGGAGGGGTTTGCGTGTCCCGATGATCCTAGGAGCTCAGTTGTCCGGGGTTATATGCCCCTGGTAGGGTCACCCATGGCAAACAGGTCCTAGGGGAGGGACCAGACAAAGGGTGGCTCAGAAAACCCCAATGACGAGTAAAATATTTGGTCCTGGGCTTCCCTTGCCCGGACGCGGGTCACCGGGGCCCCCTCCTGGAGCCAGGCCTGGGGGTGGGGCACGATGGCGAGCGCCTGGTGGCCGGGTCTTCACCCATGGAGCCCGGTCGGGCATAGCCCGAAGAAGCTACGTGGGACCTTCCTCCCTTGGGCTCACCACCCATAGGAGGGACCAGAGGGGTCGGGTGCAATGTGAGCTGGGCGGCAGCCGAAGGCGGGGACCTTGGCGGTCCGACCCTCGGCTCCAGAAACTAGCTCTAGGGACGTGGAATGTCACCTCTCTGGCGGGGAAGGAGCCTGAGCTGGTGTGCGAGGTTGAGAAGTTCCGACTGGATATAGTTGGCCTCACCTCGACACACAGCAAGGGCTCCGGAACCACCCTTCTTGAGAGGGGTTGGACTCTCTTCCACTCTGGAGTTGCCACTGGTGAGAGGCGCCGGGCGGGGGTGGCAATACTTATTGCCCCCCGGCTCAGTGCCTGTATGTTGGAGTTTACTCCAATAAATGAGAGGGTAGCTTCCCTCCGCCTTCGGGTGGGGGGACGGAACCTGACTGTTGTTTGTGCCTATGGTCCAAACAGCAGTTCAGAGTATCCACCCTTTTTGGAGTCCCTGGAGGGGGTACTGGAGAGTGCTCCTTCTGGGGATTCCCTCATTCTGTTGGGGGACTTTAACGCCCATGTTGGCAATGAAAGTGAGACCTGGAGGGGTGTGATTGGGAGGAATGGCCCCCCTGATCGGAATCCGAGTGGTGTTTTGTTATTGGACTTCTGTGCTCGTCGCAGATTGTCCATAACAAACACCATGTTCAAGCATAAGGGTGTCCATATGTGCACTTGGCACCAGGACACCCTAGGCCGCAGTTCGATGATCGACTTTGTAGTCGTCTCACCGGACTTGCGGCCGCATGTCTTGGACACTCGGGTGAAGAGAGGGGCGGAGCTGTCAACCGACCATCACCTGGTGGTGAGCCAACTCCGATGGTGGGGGAGGATGCCGGACAGACCTGGCAGGCCCAAACGTATTGTGAGGGTCTGTTGGGAACGTCTGGCAGAATCTCCTGTCAGAAGGAGTTTTAACTCCCACCTCCGGGAGAACTTCGACCATGTACCGGGGGAGGCAGGGGACATTGAGTCCGAGTGGACTATGTTTAGTGCCTCCATTGTTGAAGCGGCCGATCGGTGCTGTGGCCGTAAGGTGGTCGGTGCCTGTCGTGGCGGCAATTCCAGAACCTCTTGGTGGACACCGGTGGTGGGGGATGCCGTCAAGCTGAAGAAGGAGTCCTACCAGGCCCTTTTGGCCTGTGGGACTCCGGAGGCAGCTGACAGGTACCGACAGACCAAGCGGAGTGCAGCTACCGTGGTTGCTGAGGCAAAAACCCGGGCATGGGAAGAGTTCGGTGAGGCCATGGAAAACAACTTCCGGACGGCTTCGAAGAGGTTCTGGGCCACCATCCGGCATCTCAGGAGGGGGAAGCAGTGCACGGTCAACACTGTGTATGGTGGGGATGGTGCGCTGCTGACCTCGACTCGAGACGTCGTAGATCGGTGGAGGGACTACTTTGAAGACCTCCTCAATCCCACCGACATGCCTTCCAGTGAGGAAGCAGGGCCTGGGGACTCGGGGGTGAGCTCCTCTATCTCTGGGGCCGAGGTTGCCGAGGTAGTCAAAAAGCTCCTCGGTGGCAGGGTCCCGGGGGTGGATGAGATCCGCCCGGAGTCCCTTAAGGCTCTGGATGTTGTAGGGCTGTCATGGTTGACATGACTCTGCAACATTGCATGGACATCGGGGGCAGTGCCTCTGGATTGGCAGACCGGGGTGGTGGTCCCTCTTTATAAGAAGGGGGACCGGAGTGTGTGTTCCAACTACAGAGGGATCACACTCCTCAGCCTCCCTGGTAAGGTCTATTCAGGGGTACTGGAGAGGAGGGTCCGCCGGATAGTCGAACCTCGGATTCAGGAGGAGCAATGTGGTTTTCGTCCTGGCCGTGGAACTGTGGACCAGCTCTACACCCTCGGCAGGGTCCTTGAGGGTGCATGGGAGTTTGCCCAACCAGTCCACATGTATTTTGTGGATTTGGAGAAGGCATTCGACCGTGTCCCTCAGGGAGTCCTGTGGGGGGTGCTCCGGGAGTATGGGGTGTCGGACCCCCTCATACGGGGTGTCCGCTCCCTATATGACCGGTGCCAGAGCTTGGTCCGCATGGGGGGGGCTGGACCGTGGGGGGGGCTGGACCGTGGGGGGGGCTGGGGGACTGTGGGGGGTGTGTGGGATGGGTGGAGGGTGCTGGGAGGGGGGCGGGTGGTTGGGGGGGGCGTGGTGTTGGGTGCTGGTGGGGCGCCAGGCCGGCCCGCTGTGCCCCGTGCCGCTGCGCTGGCCTAGGTTTCGTCGGCTGTGTTGGTGTAAGTCGCCCCCCGGGCCCTGGACTGGTTCTTCTGCGTGTGGTTCTGGTGGGGCCATGGTGGTCGTTCTTGGGTTGCTGTAGCTGCTTGGGGTGATCTGGGGGCTTATGTTGCCATTGTTGGGTCCGGGATGGCTGCCCCGTTCTTAGGTGGAGGTTTCACGCATGCCAGATCCACCACTCCAGCACCTATTAAAACTCGTTTAGAGAGTCAACCCCGCACACAGATCTCTGAGTTAGTGGAGGTTGCTGGGTCAGTGCTTGTGGCTCTCACTATGCTCTCTCTCTTTTTCCTCAGATCTGAGAACTTGGTGATCCAGACTTTCCTCTAGAGGCTGATGTGAACCTGGTGTATTGGGACAACTCTTGGTGATGATTGGATGAAGGGGTAGAATTAAGGGGCACAAATAAATCCATTGCACTTTCTTCTCAGAACACTGTGTATTTGTCACTTTTTGTTTGTTCATGTTGTATGTTCACTGCGGTGTGCACAGCCCTCTACGGCGGTAAGCAGGTAATAAAACAAATAAAATAGGAATAGGCTAGGCTGCCAAGAGGGCAGGTGACGGTCACAATCACTATAAGAATAAAAATTGCATAGAACTCCAGCAGTGACTGACGTTATGTCCGTCACTGTGGAGCACGAATGCAGACAAGGTAAAAAAAAAAAGAAAAAAATAATAATAATAATAATAAAAAAAAAGAGCTTGGTCCGCATTGCTGGCAATAAGTCGGACCTATTTCCAGTGCGGGTTGGACTCCGCCAGGGCTGCCCTTTGTCACCGATTCTGTTCGTAACTTTTATGGACAGAATTTCTAGGTGCAGCCAGGGCGTTGAGGGGGTTCGGTTTGGTGACCTCAGGATTGGATCGCTGCTGTTTGCAGACGATGTGATCCTGTTGGCTCCATCAGGCCACGCCCTCCAGCTCTCACTGGATCGGTTCCAGCCGCATGTGAAGCGGCCGGGATGAGAATCAGCACCTCCAAATCCGAGGCCATGGTTCTCAGTCGGAAAAGGGTGGAGTGCGCCCTCCAGGTCGGGGAGGAGATCCTGCCCCAAGTGGAGGAGTTCAAGTACCTCGGGGTCTTGTTCACAAGTGAGGGAAAAATGGAGCGAGAGATCGACAGACGGATCGGTGCAGCGTCTGCAGTGATGCGGACTCTGCACAGATCCGTCATGGTGAAGAGAGAGCTGAGCCGAAAGGCGAAGCTCTCGATTTACCGGTCGATCTTCGTTCCTACCCTCATCTATGGTCACGAGCTTTGGGTAGTGACCGAAAGAACGAGATCCCGGGTACAAGCGGCTGAAATGAGCTTCCTCCGTAAGGTGGCTGGGCTCTCCCTTAGAGATCGGGTGAGAAGCTCAGTCATCCGGGAGGAGCTCGGAGTAGAGCCGCTGCTCCTCCGCGTTGAGAGGGGCCAGATGAGGTGGCTCGGACATCTATTCAGGATGCCTCCTGAACGCCTCCCTGGTGAGGTGTTCAGGGCACGTCCCACCGGGAGGAGACCACGGGGAAGACCCAGGACACGCTGGAGAGACTATGTCTCTCGGCTGGCCTGGGAACGCCTCGGGATCCCCCCGGAAGAGCTAGAAGAAGTGGCCGGGGAGAGGGAAGTCTGGGTTTCCCTGCTTGGGCTGCTGCCCCCGCGACCCGGCCCCGGATAAGCGGAAGAAAATGGATGGATGGATGGATTCTGGATGAAGCAGCCACATCGTTTGATATTCAAAAACGCAGCTCAAAAGTCTTCGTTTTGTGTGGGCAACAAGTTTTATCCATTTTGGTCACGTTTGCAGTCATTCCTTTCTCCATTACATACATAAATTGCACAATGTATAGCTAGTTTTCACGCAGTTTCTGTGACAGAGAGGGGGAAATAATCTCAGCAATCACTCAAAAGTTAAAAGTCCAAATGTGCTGTCCAATCACCAGCATCTGGACACACTTCCTTTCACCAACACCAAGATGGTGCAGTTGTCAGACACTCCCCACCCAGTAATGACCTCCAGAATGTGGGTTCTGCAGAACAGCCTCACTTTAATGACCTCCAGAATGTGGGTTCTGCAGAACAGCCTCACAGTAATGACCTCCAGAATGTGGGTTCTGCAGAACAGCCTCACTTTAATGACCTCCAGAATGTGGGTTCTGCAGAACAGCCTCACAGTAATGACCTCCAGAATGTGGGTTCTGCAGAACAGCCTCACTTTAATGACCTCCAGAATGTGGGTTCTGCAGAACAGCCTCACTTTAATGACCTCCAGAATGTGGGTTCTGCAGAACAGCCTCACAGTAATGACCTCCAGAATGTGGGTTCTGCAGAACAGCCTCACACAGTAATGACCTCCAGAATGTGGGTTCTGCAGAACAGCCTCACACAGTAATGACCTCCAGAACGTGGGTTCTGCAGAACAGCCTCACAGTAATGACCTCCAGAATGTGGGTTCTGCAGAACAGCCTCACACTTTAATGACCTCCAGAATGTGGGTTCTGCAGAACAGCCTCACTTTAATGACCTCCAGAATGTGGGTTCTGCAGAACAGCCTCACAGTAATGACCTCCAGAACGTGGGTTCTGCAGAATAGCCTCACTTTAATGACCTCCAGAATGTGGGTTCTGCAGAACAGCCTCACAGTAATGACCTCCAGAATGTGGGTTCTGCAGAACAGCCTCACTTTAATGACCTCCAGAATGTGGGTTCTGCAGAACAGCCTCACACTTTAATGACCTCCAGAATGTGGGTTCTGCAGAACAGCCTCACAGCAATGACCTCCAGAATGTGGGTTCTGCAGAACAGCCTCACTTTAATGACCTCCAGAATGTGGGTTCTGCAGAACAGCCTCACAGTAATGACCTCCAGAATGTGGGTTCTGCAGAACAGCCTCACACAGTAATGACCTCCAGAATGTGGGTTCTGCAGAACAGCCTCACACAGTAATGACCTCCAGAACGTGGGTTCTGCAGAACAGCCTCACAGTAATGACCTCCAGAATGTGGGTTCTGCAGAACAGCCTCACACTTTAATGACCTCCAGAATGTGGGTTCTGCAGAACAGCCTCACTTTAATGACCTCCAGAATGTGGGTTCTGCAGAACAGCCTCACAGTAATGACCTCCAGAATGTGAGTTCTGCAGAACAGCCTCACAGTAATGACCTCCAGAATGTGGGTTCTACAGAACAGCCTCACACAGTAATGACCTCCAGAATGTGGGTTCTGCAGAACAGCCTCACACAGTAATGACCTCCAGAACGTGGGTTCTGCAGAACAGCCTCACAGTAATGACCTCCAGAATGTGGGTTCTGCAGAACAGCCTCACACTTTAATGACCTCCAGAATGTGGGTTCTGCAGAACAGCCTCACTTTAATGACCTCCAGAATGTGGGTTCTGCAGAACAGCCTCACAGTAATGACCTCCAGAACGTGGGTTCTGCAGAACAGCCTCACACTTTAATGACCTCCAGAATGTGGGTTCTGCAGAACAGCCTCACACAGTAATGACCTCCAGAATGTGGGTTCTGCAGAACAGCCTCACATTAATGACCTCCAGAATGTGGGTTCTGCAGAACAGCCTCACAGTAATGACCTCCAGAATGTGGGTTCTGCAGAACAGCCTCACACTTTAATGACCTCCAGAATGTGGGTTCTGCAGAACAGCCTCACTTTAATGACCTCCAGAATGTGGGTTCTGCAGAACAGCCTCACAGTAATAACCTCCAGAATGTGGGTTCTGCAGAACATTCTCACATTAATAACCTCCAGAACGTGGGTTCTGCAGAACAGCCTCACACTTTAATGACCTCCAGAATGTGGGTTCTGCAGAACAGCCTCACACTTTAATGACCTCCAGAATGTGGGTTCTGCAGAACAGCCTCACACTTTAATGACCTCCAGAATGTGGGTTCTGCAGAACAGCCTCACAGTAATGACCTCCAGAATGTGGGTTCTGCAGAACAGCCTCACACTTTAATGACCTCCAGAATGTGGGTTCTGCAGAACAGCCTCACACTTTAATGACCTCCAGAATGTGGGTTCTGCAGAACAGCCTCACACTTTAATGACCTCCAGAATGTGGGTGTTGCAGCTCTGCTTCAGCTAGCTTCCGGGAATAGCAGCAGCGCGTGTAGCTGACGTCACAGACATGCGCAGTAAGGACGACTTGTACCGATACATCGGAATAAGTGTTTTCATGCGCCCTGACCGGGTCACAAATCGGTATAAACCACCCCTCTCGATCGGGATAGAATTGTGACCGGATCAGGCTGGATTGGGTTAGACTATTCCGGTTAAGGTGTGTCCATGAAGCATTTTTATTCCGATCAGGATTTTAACCGGGTTAAATGTGTCCATGTAAACGCACCTACTGGCTCACATTGAAAAGTAGCACAGGATGAATTTTTACGTGTTTCTTTTATTTTCAGTTCAGGTTGGCTTTTGTTTTAGTGCGCTGCGGGGATTTTCGCTGCCCGAAGAACGCATCAGCAGCGCGCAATTGCGCACACGCAGCTTAGAGGGAACGTTGCCCCCACAAGAGAAGGAAAAAGATATGTGGCCCTCACAGGAAAAAGTTTGGGGACCCCTGGTGGACAGGAAACAGAGCCTCAGAGGAGGCTGCCAAATGTCCAAAGCCTTTCTACACAAGGTGGCAGCAGAGTCAGGAGCAGCCCGGCTGGGGGGTTCCACACGGAGTCAGGAGCAGCCCGGCTGGGGGGTTCCACACGGAGACAGGAGCAGCCCGGCTGGGGGGTTCCACACAGAGACAGGAGCAGCCCGGCTGGGGGGTTCCACACGGAGTCAGGAGCAGCCCGGCTGGGGGGTTCCACACAGAGACAGGAGCAGCCCGGCTGGGGGGTTCCACACAGAGTCAATGGCTGCCCGGCTGGGGGGTTCCACACGGAGTCAGGAGCAGCCCGGCTGGGGGGGTTCCACACAGAGATAGGGCCAGCCCGGCTGGGGGGTTCCACACATCAGCATCCTGTCAGAGTTCTTTGTACGCATATAGAAAGAGAGCAGAAAGCCCCCCTGCTTTCAGAAACAGTCGACAGCGAGTATGAATGGATGCTTTAATAAGACAACAAAAAGGTCAACATTTCCACAATCAGGTATAAAAACATCAATTAAGCCCAAGAGTTCTGGACATTTAGCACGTTTGAACTAAAAAGCAGCTCTGCTTTACTCGATGATAAAAACACAGTCCAATAAAGGCATTATCTTCCAAGCAGAAGCATTTTGTGCAGTAAAATGTTAAGATGCTCTATATTGAAGGCTTCTTGTAGGATGCAGGCCCCATCCCTCCAGCTCAGATGGAAATTGTTTCTGATGTAATTTAGCATTTTAAAAAAAATGTTTTAAAGAAAAGCAAAAAAAAAGATCCTGGATCCACTATCCACTGGAGAGGGATGAAGGTGAGCAGGAGTGAAACAGAGTACATGTGTGTACATGAGAAGGTCCCAGGGGGGACAGTGAAGCTACAAGGAAGAGACGTAAAGAAGGGAGAGGACTTCAGGTACCTCGGGTCAACAGAGCAGAGTGATGGAGAGAATGTGGAAAGGAGGTGAAGAATCGTGTGCAGGCAGGCTGGAACGGGGGGAGGAAAGTATCAGGTGTGCTCTGTGATAGGACGAAGGGACAGGTCTACAAGACAGTGGTGAGGACAGCCATGATGGACGGCTTAGAGACAGTGGTGAGGACAGCCATGATGGACGGCTTAGAGACAGTGGTGAGGACAGTCATGATGGACGGCTTAGAGACAGTGGTGAGGACAGCCATGATGGACGGCTCAGAGACAGTGGTGAGGACAGCCATGATGGACGGCTCAGAGACAGTGGTGAGGACAGCCATGATGGACGGCTCAGAGACAGTGGTGAGGACAGCCATGATGGACGGCTTAGAGACAGTGGTGAGGACAGCCATGATGGACGGCTTAGAGACAGTGGTGAGGACAGCCATGATGGACGGCTCAGAGACAGTGGTGAGGACAGCCATGATGGACGGCTCAGAGACAGTGGTGAGGACAGCCATGATGGACGGCTTAGAGACAGTGGTGAGGACAACCATGATGGACGGCTTAGAGACAGTGGTGAGGACAGCCATGATGGACGGCTCAGAGACAGTGGTGAGGACAGCCATGATGGACGGCTTAGAGACAGTGGTGAGGACAGCCATGATGGACGGCTGAGAGACAGTGGTGAGGACAGCCATGATGGACGGCTTAGAGACAGTGGTGAGGACAGTCATGATGGACGGCTTAGAGACAGTGGTGAGGACAGCCATGATGGACGGCTTAGAGACAGTGGTGAGGACAGCCATGATGGACGGCTGAGAGACAGTGGTGAGGACAGCCATGATGGACGGCTGAGAGACAGTGGTGAGGACAGCGATGATGGACGGCTTAGAGACAGTGGTGAGGACAGCCATGATGGACGGCTTAGAGACAGTGGTGAGGACAGCCATGATGGACGGCTTAGAGACAGTGGTGAGGACAGCCATGATGGACGGCTGAGAGACAGTGGTGAGGACAGCCATGATGGATGGCTTAGAGACAGTGGTGAAGACAGCCATGATGGACGGCTTAGAGACAGTGGTGAGGGCAGCCATGATGGACGGCTTAGAGACAGGTGAGGACAGCCATAATGGACGGCTTAGAGACAGTGGTGAGGACAGCCATGATGGACGGCTTAGAGACAGTGGTGAGGACAGCCATGATGGACGGCTTAGAGACAGTGGTGAGGACAGACATGATGGACGGCTTAGAGACAGTGTCTCCGAGCTAAAGACAGGAGGCGGAGCTAGAAGTGGAGGAGATGAAGATGCTGAGGTTCTCCTTGGGAGTGACCAGGCTGGACAGGATTAGAAATGAGACAATAAGAGGGACAGCAAAGGTTGACGTTTTGGAGACAAGGTCAGAGAGACCAGACTTTAATGGTTTGGACATGTCCAGAGGAGAGACAGGGACTATATCGGTAGAAGGATGCTGAGGATGGAACTGCCAGGGAACAGGACTAGAGGACGACCCAGGAGAAGAGACATGGACGTAGTGAGGGAGGACATGAGAGTGGCTGGTGTTGGGGAGGACGGTGCAAAGGACAGGACTAGAGGACGACCCAGGAGAAGAGACATGGACGTAGTGAGGGAGGACATGAGAGTGGCTGGTGTTGGGGAGGACGGTGCAAAGGACAGGACTAGAGGACGACCCAGGAGAAGAGACATGGACGTAGGCAGGGAGGACATGAGAGTGGCTGGTGTTGGGAGGACAATGCAAAGGACAGGACTAGAGGACGACCCAGGAGAAGAGACATGGACGTAGTGAGGGAGGACATGAGAGTGGCTGGTGTTGGGTAGGACGATGCAAAGGACAGGACTAGAGGACGACCCAGGAGAAGAGACATGGACGTAGTGAGGGAGGACATGAGAGTGGCTGGTGTTGGGAGGACGATGCAAAGGACAGGACTAGAGGACCACCCAGGAGAAGAGACATGGACGTAGTGAGGGAGGACATGAGAGTGGCTGGTGTTGGGGAGGACGATGCAAAGGAAAGGACTAGAGGACGACCCAGGAGAAGAGACATGGACGTAGTGAGGGAGGACATGAGAGTGCCTGGTGTTGGGAGGACGGTGCAAAGGACAGGACTAGAGGACGACCCAGGAAAAGAGACATGGACGTAGTGAGGGAGGACATGAGAGTGGCTGGTGTTGGGAGGACGATGCAAAGGACAGGACTAGAGGACGACCCAGGAGAAGAGACATGGACGTAGGCAGGGAGGACATGAGAGTGGCTGGTGTTGGGAGGACGGTGCAAAGGACAGGGTGAAGAGGAGAAGGCTGGTGAATGATTCTTAGTGAACTTTATATCTTGTGATAATTCGTGAGTTATAACTGGACCAAAGAGTCCTAAAGCAATAACTAACTTCATGGATGAAGATCATGAAATCATGAAGTCCTGCATTTATATTCTAAACTCCTCCCGTTCTCTGCTTCCATCAGCGTTCAGGCCGGATCTGCTATTTCCACGTTCCGCGCCGTCTCCGGTGACGCAACCATTAAGGTGGGCGTCAGTGGGCGGGGCCAATAAAGCTGCGCGTCTGTTGAGACTTTTCGTGACGGAGTGAAAGTTCGGGGAGAAGGAGAGGAAGAGTGTTCGAGGGACCGGTCCTCAGGAGCAACGTAAGTCCAGCCGTCCTCCGTGGGCTCGTGTTTCAGGGGCTGCCTGCAGGGTTCTCCGTGGAACCGCTTCTGAGATCTATCACAGTGTTAACTGATGAAATGTGATCGAGTTGAGGTTCTTTAAGTTTTACGTCATCAGGTAGAACTGGTGAAGTTTCAGGACTGAGCCCTGAAACTTGGACCGATTCTCTCTCTGCTTCCTGCATTGAAAGCTTTTTGCACTTTCAGAGCTTTATCTTATTTATTTTATTCAGAGCTTTATCTTATTTATTTTATTCAGAGCTTTATCTTATTTATTTTATTCAGAGTTTTATCTTATTTATTTTATTTTGAGTGTTATCTTATTTATTTATTTTATTCAGAGTTTTATCTTGTTTATTTATTTCATTCAAAGTTTTATCTTATTTATTTTATTCAGAGTTTTATCTCATTTATTTATTTTATTCAGAGTTGTATCTTATTTATTTAATTTATTCAGAGTTTTATCTTGTTTATTTATTTTATTCAGAGTTTTATCTTGTTTATTTATTTTATTCAGTTTTATCTTATTGATTTATTTTATTCAGAGTTTTATCTTGTTTTATTTATTTTATTCAGAGTTTTATCTTATTTCTTTATTTTATTCAGAGTTTTATCTTGTTTATTTATTTTATTCAGAGTTTTATCTTGTTTATTTATTTTATTCAGTTTTATCTTATTTCTTTATTTTATTCAGAGTTTTATCTTGTCTATTTATTTTATTCAGAGTTTTATCTTATTGATTTATTTTATACTGTTTTATCTAACAGAGCTTTGTGAGTTACGGCTGTTTTTATTATGGACAGAGACATTGTCCTCTCGGAAAGGCCAGCGGTGAGCAGTCGTCGTAACAGTAATTTTGCCTTCTTCATCCAGAGCGTTGATCCCTTGCTTCCTTATTTTGCGCCCCCCCCCCCCCCCCCCCCCCAGCATGATTCCTTCTGTCTTGGAATGTGAGCTGTGCTGAAACAAAAGGCAGCAGAGGTTTCAGGTTTCAGATTTCAGGTTCACTGAGATTCTTAACTTCTGGCCTCCCACTTAGAGAAAGGGGCAACAAGAGCATCCTGTTTGTTTGTTTGTTTGTTTGATCTCATGTGCTGACGGCCTGAAGCTCCATCCAGTCATCACCATTTAATAAATAGTCAAAGAGCCGGATTGTTTTTTGAACTTGGCTGACCTTCAGGAATAAGCCGGCGTAGTTCTGCAGCAACGCATTACCTCTGTGGAACCGTAGTTCTGCAGCAACGCATTACCTCTGTGGAACCGTAGTTCTGCAGCAACGCATCACCTCTGTGGAACCGTAGTTCTGCAGCAACGCATTACCCCCGTGGAACCGTAGTTCTGGAGCAACGCATCGCCTCCGTTGAGCCGTAGTTCTGCAGCAACGAATCGCCTTCGTTGAGCCGTAGTTCTGGAGCAACGCAACGCCTCCGTTGAATCGTAGTTCTGCAGCAACGCATTGCCTCCGTGGAACCGTAGTTCTGCAGCAACGCATCGCCTGTTGAATCGTAGTTCTAGAGCAATGCATTGCCTCTGTGGAACCGTAGTTCTGGAGCAACGCATCACCTCTGTTGAATCGTAGTTCTAAAGCAACGCATCGCCTCTGTGGAACCGTAGTTCTGCAGCAACGCATCGCCTCCGTTGAATCGTAGTTCTGCAGCAACGCATCGCCTCCGTGGAACCGTAGTTCTGCAGCAACGCATCGCCTCTGTGGAACCGTAGTTCTGCAGCAACGCATCACCTCTGTGAAACCGTAGTTCTGCAGCAACGCATCGCCTCTGTTGAATCGTAGTTCTAGAGCAAGGCATCGCCTCTGTTGAATCGTAGTTCTAGTGCAACGCATCGCCCCCGTGGAACTGTAATTCTGGAGCAACGCATCGCCTCTGTTGAATCGTAGTTCTAGAGCAACGCATCGCCTCTGTGGAACCGTAGTTCTGGAGCTACGCATCGCCTCTGTTGAGTCGTAGTTCTAGAGCAACGCATCGCCTCTGTGGAACCGTAGTTCTGGAGCAACGCAACGCCTCCGTTGAATCGTAGTTCTGCAGCAACGCATCGCCTCCGTGGAACCGTAGTTCTGCAGCAATGCATCGCCTCTGTTGAATCGTAGTTCTAGAGCAAGGCATCGCCTCTGTTGAATCGTAGTTCTAGTGCAACGCATCGCCCCCGTGGAACTGTAATTCTGGAGCAACGCATTGCCTCTGTTGAATCGTAGTTCTAGAGCAACGCATCGCCTCTGTGGAACCGTAGTTCTGGAGCTACGCATCGCCTCTGTTGAATCGTAGTTCTAGAGCAACGCATCGCCTCTGTGGAACCGAAGTTCTGGAGCAACGCAACGCCTCCGTTGAATCGTAGTTCTGCAGCAACGCATCGCCTCCGTGGAACCGTAGTTCTGCAGCAATGCATCGCCTCTGTTGAATCGTAGTTCTAGTGCAACGCATCGCCTCCGTGGAACTGTAATTCTGGAGCTACGCATCGCCTCTGTTGAATCGTAGTTCTAGTGCAACGCATCGCCTCCGTGGAACTGTAGTTCTGGAGCAACGCATCGCCTCTGTTGAATCGTAGTTCTGGAGCAACGCAACGCCTCTGTTGAATCGTAGTTCTGCAGCAACGCATCACCTCTGTTGAATCGTAGTTCTAGAGCAACGCATCGCCTCTGTGGAACCGTAGTTCTGGAGCAACGCATCGCCTCTGTTGAATCGTAGTTCTAGAGCAACGCATCGCCTCTGTGGAACCGTAGTTCTGGAGCAACGCATCGCCTCTGTGGAACCGTAGTTCTGGAGCAACGCATCGCCTCTGTGGAACCGTAGTTCTAGAGCAACGCATCGCCTCTGTGGAACCGTAGTTCTGGAGCAACGCATCGCCTCTGTGGAACCGTAGTTCTGGAGCAAGGCAACGCCTCTGTTTAATCGTAGTTCTGGAGCAACGCAACGCCTCTGTTGAATCGTAGTTCTGCAGCAACGCATTGCCTCCGTGGAACCGTAGTTCTGCAGCAACGCATCGCCTGTTGAATCGTAGTTCTAGAGCAATGCATTGCCTCTGTGGAACCGTAGTTCTGGAGCAACGCATCACCTCTGTTGAATCGTAGTTCTAAAGCAACGCATCGCCTCTGTGGAACCGTAGTTCTGCAGCAACGCATCGCCTCCGTTGAATCGTAGTTCTGCAGCAACGCATCGCCTCCGTGGAACCGTAGTTCTGCAGCAACGCATCGCCTCTGTGGAACCGTAGTTCTGCAGCAACGCATCACCTCTGTGAAACCGTAGTTCTGCAGCAACGCATCGCCTCTGTTGAATCGTAGTTCTAGAGCAACGCATCGCCTCTGTGGAACCGTAGTTCTGCAGCAACGCATCGCCTGTAGAAACCCTGCAGTGGGAGCATTATCCGTTTCCTGCCACATATTTTAGCACACAAACAACAGATTTTGAGATTTTAACATGTTGAAATGGTTATTGGTAGTATAAGCTCAGGTTTCTACCTTCATTTGGAGTCATCGGCCTCTTATTGGAGTTTAAATGTGATGAATTTCAATTCTTCACATTTAATTTATTTGAAAGCTACATTATTAGATTTCTGATAGCATCTGTAAACAGCTATGTAACCAACATGGACCGATGGTCAACCTACTGTGTTAACATGTGCTGCCTGCAGAAATGAACTGATGTTAGCGCTTCCTGTTAGCATTGATGTGCTCGCTGCTAAGTCCCGAGTCAAATGACAAGATTCTGAGCTAAATGCTTTGCTGTTGGGTAGAGGCTCTACTGCATCGGATCTTTCTTTGTTGGAAACCGTTTCTTCCTGCTGACAAAGGAAATGACGTTGGTAAAAACGGTACCCAAAGCAATAAGCTGAAAGCCCCTAAAATGCTGAAAGGACACTTGGGACAGGTGAAACCTCTTTGAATGTTGTTGCAACAAGAAGAAGCTTTGTGCAATTTGTCACCACCATAATGGATTGTTCTCTGGGCTGTGCCTCTAAAAAAAAAGTCACAATCTGTTCATAACATTTTGAGAAGTCTTTCTAAGACTCAGAGAAAGTCACCTGTGCAAAAAATAAATAAATCACCTCCTTGGCATAATAATGAACTAGATACGTTCACTGAATTTAGCATTTTATCCATGCAGCTAGAGGCAATAGTCCAGTTTAATCAAATACAAAAATGAACGAAAGTCACGAAATATTAGGAATATAAACATCGCTACATTTATTTTCCTCACTAAACAGTAAACTGTAAAATAAATGCTTAAGTTACTGAGCGAAAAGCAAAAATATCTCAACTATGCTGCTCTATGCTGATGACTCCTGTGTTTTTGCTGCTTCAGCTATCTCCTGTCCCATTTGTGTTCCCTCCCATACATGATCTTCAGCCTAATAAAATGGGCAGCGTTTTAACCATCTGTTACAACTGCAAATCTATTTAAAGGACTCCTCTTTTCTTGTTATTATCAGGACCGCCCAACATGCTGACCACCCGGTGGCCACCCTGCTCTGCCGTCATTCTGTTGGTACTATTCCAACCGGCTGTAGCCCAGCATGAGCACCTTGGCTACCCTGAGCCTGCACAGGAACAGTACGTGGCCCCGGAGCTGACACCAGATACGCCCAGGATCCAGCTCCGCCTGGCGGGAGACAAGAGGAAACACAACGAGGGCCGGGTGGAGGTTTTCTATAACGGAGAATGGGGCACCGTCTGTGACGACGACTTCACCATCCACTCGGCTCAGGTTGTGTGCAGGGAGCTGGGATACCTGGAGGCTGTCTCGTGGTCACCGTCATCGAAATTTGGGAAAGGACAAGGTAGCCAATGGCTGCTGTGATGATTTTTATTATTTTCAGAATGGAAGAACTTTTGATATTTCAAATATCCACTCAACAAATATTGCATTCCTCACAATAGCCACTGATGGGATCTCATTTATATATGCAGTATATTGTGCTAACCTTTGCTCAATGTTACATTTCTGACTTGCACTGTCCCTAAACGGAAATCCGTCAATGGCTCTGGAGGACCTAGCTTCAAAGGAATTACATTCCGTTTGTCTGTCCGATCAGGACCGATCTGGTTTGACAACCTCCACTGCACTGGGAAAGAAAAGACCTTAGCGCTGTGTCCGTCCAATGGAATCGGTGTTTCCGACTGCAAGCACAGCGAAGACGTGGGCGTGGTGTGCAGCGACAAGAGGATCCCCGGGTTCAAGTTCGTCAACACGCTACCCAACCACGTAGAGGTAAGTGCACTGGGTCCAGACCTGTTCATGCAAAGGGGCTTGTTCTTTAGCCAATGGCGTTATCTCGTCAGAGAAGTCCCCCCCTGAATGTTCTCACTAGTGATGGCGTTCTACTACGTTTGGTTGGACACCTCTGCCAATTCCGAACAGTCCTACTGTCCTACTTAGGTTTTACCTACTTCATAAAGTTTTGTGGAAATTGCTTCAGAATTGAAATTGCAGTGTGTGAAGCAAACAAGGCACCGAGATTTAATGGCGTATCCGTCATTCTGTCAGGTTCCTGGACTCTGCATGATCTTTGTTGCGGATCAACTGGAGCTACTGGTTGATTCTGGGTCTTTCTGCAAGCCTCTCTGTATCAATGTGGACACTTACCCAATGACATCACCAGAGGGTTTCTTTCATCCAGTGTATCATCTAAAAGCCTCTTTAAATCATACATCTTTCCTCGTCTAGGGCTGGAAACCGCCCAGAGCAGGAAAGGCGGAACCCCGTCCTTATTTTAATGACAGTCCTCTCCAAACAGCCTGCAGTGAAAGTGAAGTTAAAGTTCTAGGTGTGGCGCTTGTAGCCTGGTCAGATCGCTCGATGGGACACTGCTGAGCATCTGTTCCTGGGCAGCCAATCAGCGCTGAGCTAATCGCGGCAGAAAGCAGGATGTTATCTTTCTGCTCTCTGAACAGCCCTCGTAAATCTGCATTCCAGCATAATGAAGCAAAACGCAGAGTTGCCTCTTGCAGCTTTGTCTCCTCTGGTCTGAAAAACCAGCCGAAATTCTATTTTAATGAAAGGAACTGGCGGGGATTTGGTTTGAATTGGCTGCAATAAACGATTCAGGTGTCTCGTGTTGTCCGACTTTGACGGCAGAGTTGGCTCAAATGGCTCCGATGCAGATTTGATAATACGCATGTAATAAATGCTGGAGGGATATGCTGTCAGATAATGGCTACGTTAATCAAGAGGATCAGTTTCTGTCTGGCATGTCTGCCGGATGCACGAATATCAAACTGGTATTTGCTTAAAACCAATGCAACTAGGAAAACAAAATGCTATTTGAATATCTGTAATTGCTCGGCCGCCAGCGTCATGCCAGCCTCTGCTGGGAGCGGCCCTCGTTGACCCGCTGCATCCGTTCTAGCCATCAGCAGGCTGGACAGTCGGAGGCCAGCTGCTGAGCGCAGACGAGAGTAAAGCTGTGTAGCGATACGCGCCCGGAGCCGCTGGCATTAAAGGACTGCTTCACCCAAAAGAGTGGCAGTCCAGGGAAGATGGAGATAGTTCAGGGCAGATGCAGCATGCTGCTCAACGACTCGAGGTGACTGCTCGGCCCGTAGAGGATAAGCTGCTGCAGAAAATACATGCACTTTAATCATTTAATGCATGTCTCCAGAAGCCCGAAGATCCCAAACCGATTTGAGAAGATTCCATGAATCCCTGGTTATAAACATGCACGCGCCCCTTTTGAAGACGGTGCCACCTGTTAGGTGAGGAGACGAGGATTTTAGGGGACCTGTTCTACGCCGAGGTTTCTGGAGACGTGCTCATGAAAACCTTATTTTACGTAGTTATAAAAAAGAGCGTGAAAGAGGCCTCAGATGTCTGGAGGGAAGATGCAGACACGGGGCTTAGCGGGTCTGAACGCCACCAGCCGGGCCTCGCTGCCATCGGCTCGCTTTGTCATCTGGAAGTGGTATTCTGGTCACCCCCCCCACCCCCGAGAGCGTTGTGGTGGGTGATACGACGGCAGCCATGATGCCATGGCGCTGGGGGTTTTGTGGTGGGATGATTAGTAGGCCTTTAGTCAGACAGGCTGCAAAGGAGGATCCAATAGATTCTGAGGTGATGGTGACCTCAGGCGCTCGACCCAGACGGGTATGAACGCTGCACGGGAAGCCGTGCATGCACGTGTTGCTGACCTTTGACATCTGGGCTCAGATCCCTGTCTGCGTCTGCTTTTTGCCCTCTCCCAAAGTTTTATTCGTGACCGACCGATATACTTAATTTATGGCCGATAACTGATATTTGGAGCCGATTTGCAGTAAAAGTGAAAATGTTGGCGTCAAAATTGAGAATAATCCGAAGTCCAACACTTCAATTCCTTTAAATGCCTTGAAGCATAAGTTTATTATGCAGCTTTTATTGATTTATCTTGGACAATAATCAACAAATCTTTGGTATTATTGGGCTTGCATAAGGCTTTTCCACTGAGCTAGCACGCTAATGCTAACAGTAGCATTAAGAATAGTCGTACAGGACTTTTAGGAGAGTCTGTGGCATTAACTTAACTTCAAAACATATTCCTGCTCTAGAGAGTTTCTTCACTCACAAAGCATGTACAGCTCACTGCTGATTGGCTGTTTGACCCGCGCCAAGGCTCTGTGTGTAACCAATCAGAGGGTGCTGTGGGCGGGACGATGCTGGAGACAGAGAGGCGTGGCTGCATAGAGCCAAAATAAGACGGTTTTACGTCCATCTCTTATCAGCCGATGCCGATATAATCGGCCCGGCTGATAATCGGTCGACCCCGAGTTTTTATCAGCTTGCGGGACAGAAACACGCTGAAAGTATTCCTTCCTTTGAGGTCAGCAGAGGCTTGCAGGAACCAGCGGCCAAAACCAGCTCACGGAGAAGCTACTGCAGCGACGGATGCACATGCATCGCATTCCAGGCGAGACCAATTTCAACATGAGGACATTCCAGGGTTTCTGAAATGTGATGTTTGGCACAGCGGTCCAGCAGGCGGCTAAACATACAAACGGTGATGCAGTCAGTCGTGCTCGTCAGGCTGAAGTCATTGATCCCCTTCAGGACGAGACAAAAGCAGCCGTTCAGGACACGGAGACCATGAAAGAGGACCGTTCTGAGCCGTAGACCTGAGACTGGCGTGGGAGCTGGGCTGCACAAAGGAGCTTTATAGAAACGTCTGAGCGGCGAAGGAAATCTGGAGGCGTGTCATTTGGGCTAAGTGTTGTAATCGTTGCCGGAATCTAGAATCATAAGTCGTCCAAAGCTTTTGGAAAGGCAGAGAAAATGCATCACGATGGCCTCGGACAAGACCGGCCTGCGTGGACAGACGGACGGACGGAAAGTCGTCCCGTCGTGGTCGTCCAACGCAGCCGACTGGACTCTACCGGAGACCAGAGAAGCTGCAGCAGCTGGTTTTATTTAGCTGAGAGTTCCTTCATTTTCTGAATCTATTTGTGTTCCAAATTGATGGTTTAAGATTTTAAGATTAATTTAAGATTTCTGGAAGTCAAGGCAAAGTTAACATGGTCCCCACCACGACACTTCCAAGTACATATGCGTATATATATATGTGTGTATATATACGTATCTTCATTTACCCCCAAATTCAACATACCTGCATTTCTTTTTGGAGCTCAACAAGCACAATGTCCTCGAGGTCCATTTCAGAAGGAGTCAGGCGTGTCTGTCTCTGATATCTCAGCAGAGAGTCGACCCAAAACCATCAGAAGGGGCAAAGTGTCCCGGTCCAGGAGCCGGCGCAGCAGCGAATGGTAGCGGCCGGCGGGCTGATGGCGGAGGCCTGCAGCCTCGCGCTAAACGCTGAGCCATCCTTTGGATGAAATCTCTCCTTCCTACTTCCACGTTTGTGTTTCTGCTTTTGCTGCAACCTTTCTGCACCTTTCCGGCTACCCTCTCGTCTCCTAAGGAGCAGCCATGAAGTCCCCCCCCCCAAGCAGCGTTCAGTGCTGCTGTGGCCGGGTGCCCCACATTGCCTCGTCAGCCCTGCAGCCCGGTCTAAGAATAGACTTTATTGTCATTACACAAGGTACAACGAAATGACACCGACAGCCCGAGTGTAAAAAGGATTCAATTCAACATCATCAACTACAGTAAAACATCCATCCATCCATCCATCCATCCATCCATCCATCCATCTTCTTCCGCTTGTCCGGGGGGGTCGGGGGGGCAGCAGCCTAAGCAGGGAAACCCAGACTTCCCTCTCCCCGGCCACTTCCTCTAGCTCTTCCTGGGGGATCCCGAGGCGTTCCCAGGCCAGCCGAGAGACATAGTCTCTCCAGCGTGTCCTGGGTCTTCCCCGTGGTCTCCTCCCGGTGGGACGTGCCCTGAACACCTCACCAGGGAGGCGTTCAGGAGGCATCCTGAATAGATGCACCTCATCTGGCTCCTCTCAACGCGGAGGAGCAGCGGCTCTACTCCGAGCTCCTCCCGGATGACTGAGCTTCTCACCCTATCTCTAAGGGAGAGCCCAGCCCCCCTACGGAGGAAGCTCATTTCAGGCGCTTGTACCCGGGACCTCGTTCTTTCGGTCACTACCCAAAGCTCGTGACCTCAGGTGAGGGTCACAAACAGTCAAATGAGTTTTGGCAAATTATATTGCACACATTTCCCACAATGCACCGTGACCTGTTTATGCTGACTGTCTGTTCAGTTCAGTTACGGCTCTATGAAAAAACTCTATCAGCGTCAGAGGCCCCGTCCTGAATCGGAGTCGGAGGCCCCGTCCCGCATCAGTCGGAGGCCCCGTCCCGCATCAGTCGGAGGCCCCGTCCTGCATCAGAGTCGGAGGCCCCGTCCCGCATCGGTCGGAGGCCCCGTCTGGTTCTGATCCAGAATGAGGTCAGAATGAAATCCCGGCCCATGTCGAATCCTCCAGAAGTTTAGTTCACATCAGTCCACTCTTCCTTGGTGTCCAGATGTGCAGCAAAATGTGCTGGGTCGATTTGGGAGCCATGCCCCGCCCCTCCTCCAAGCTTTGTGGAAATCAGTAAAAAAAACACTTAAAATCTTGATGGCAAAACATGGACTGGATCCTTCGACCTGGAACCGTTTCCACGAGTGTCTTTATCAGGCCGTTTAAACGCGTATCCCTGAAATGATGTTTTTCACGCTCCGCTTTGGATTTCGTCACGACTTTGTCAAACATCTGCTTTCAGTTTATTAGCATGGGCTCTGGAGGAGGAGCTACACGCTGCTGCTCAGCAGCTCCTCCCCACATTCTGCTGTAACGCACAGTACCAGGAAATAGCTGAAATCCGGCTCCACATGGGAATCCTGTTTCTTGGACGGGAGATGATAGAACCAAAGGCCTCTAGCAGAACCACATGTTCCTGAACTCATTGTTCCTTGTGTTTGCAGGCTCGTTCCTCCACCGACCCTAAAGCAGTCGAGTGACGTGTCGCCACGGTCACCCGGTGGTCGTTACACATGAGTGGGCGTTTTAGACGTTTAGACGTGTGGCGTTCATCCCAAATGGCCTGGAAGGAATGAGAATAACTGAATGCGGATGCTCGATGGGCCCCCAGATAGAAGGAATCTGTCTTCAGGCGTTCACAAAGCAGCAACACCCAAAATCGTCTCCGTACGGGACAACGCCGGTGTTTGTCACTTTGATTTATTTGAATCCTGCAAATACTGCAGGATAAAGAGATTCCTTTTAAATCAGGTAAGGGTGAGCAGATTTTAATCTGAACTTTACAAATGTGACAATCATCGTCATAAAGAAGAAAATATATGCAAATAAAAACATAATAACCATTAAGAACCAATAAAAACAGGGTTAGGGTTAAGCTTAATGTCGAGGAAGTCAGCAGGAGCAGGCTCCTGCCAGTGTGTTAACCGTTACACTGCCAGTCAGTCGCCCAGCGAGGCAACCTCTGCCATGGCGCAGCCGTCCTGCAAGTTTATCACACAGTGTCTGTCCGGCACTCAGGAACATCGATTCAAACCTCGACTGCACGAGCTGCACGGCCGTGTCCCTTCTGATTGGCCGGTGGTCTTTATCAGCGACTGACTCATTTCTGTGAAACGGTACAGATATGCAGCGCAAATGTGAAAACTAAGAAAGATACACGAGGATTTAAAATGTCAGGAAAGGCGTTGCCTCCGTAGTATTAAGGGCTGACGCCGACCCGGTCCAGAGCCCTCGAGTTCGGTCTGGATATCGACCTGGACCCCCGACCATCCTCTCATCCTGGTCTTTGAAGCGCTGCTAACCACGAGACTCAGTTCCTGTGTTTAACTGCAGGGGGAACCAGCGAGGGTCGACTCCTGGTGATGTTTCAGCATCTCTTAGCTCATTCAGAACCCGAAAGCAGAATAAATGACGCGTCGTAAGAGGTGACGATGATGTTTGGGCGGGGTCTACCCTCACCTGACTGCTGCCGGCTCGGGACGCCCCGATCTCGGGATCGCATCGCGTTTATAGCGCAACACGGCCACGGTAAACTGGATTAAGACTTAAAAAGGTTGAGGTTCCGCAAAGAGAGAAAAAGGTGTACCGTTGTCATAGCGACAGCGGACTGAGGCCCCTCACCGCCCCTGGGCAGCTCATCCCACTGATGGCTTTTCCAGCCGCACCACTTTTCCTCCTGAGTGGGCTCAGGCTCAGAAAGGCCCCAGAGCTCCATATGAGAGCGTTTCAATCTGCAGACGGGAGCTGGCTTCAAGCTCCGCTCCGCGTGTCCACAGCAGCCCGTCCAACGCGAGCTGGGCTCTGTCTGTCCAGAGAATGTCTCCCTCATCACATGTCCAGTTATTACCCTGCTGCCTCCCACCAGCGATTCCTGCGGTCTTCGGGGAGGACATGGCAGCGGGTAGAACGACGGTCAGCTTGGTGCCAGCTTCCCTGCCAATGTAGGAAAGGCTGCTTTCTCATGATTTGATGTCTGGGGTTTCCTGGCTGTATATGAGAGGTCCATCTGTTGGGTGAAGTGGACCCCCCCCTCCTCCACCTCCTCTTCCTCCTCTTCCTCCTCCACCTCCTCGGCCTGCATGGTCATGTAGCAAGAATGTGGGTTTGGGCTCGAGGAGGAAATGTTTATCCATCCCGACAGAAAAGGTCCAAGAGGAAGGCTCACGCAAAGTTTTGCTTACAGGACTCTGGTCTGCACACATGCACGTGAGTGTGTGTGTGTGTGTGTGTGTGTGTGTGTGTGTGGGTGTGATTTGGTGTTGATTGTTTGAGCAGCTCATGAAAGCGACGCCACGTCTCGCTTTCCGCTCTGTGCTCTTCCGGTTTGCGCTGGACGGTTACATAAGTGTGACCCCCTACTGAGTGTTTGTGTGTTCCTGCTGCTTTACAGCGTTGCACTGAAATGTGTCGCGTTTTGTCACCATGGAAACCCTTGATACTTTTAGGTCGAAGAGTTTAAAGCAGACATGGGCAAACCCAGGCCCGGGGGCCATATGCGGCCCGTTGGTCTTTTTAATGCGGCCCGCAAAACTTATCCAAATTATATCATTAAATAAAATTGTATTATAATTAAACCTCATTCATTTGACCTTTTCCCTGTAATGCTGCCTGTCAAAGGCCAAATCCTTTAATGCTATAGCTTTCACGTGTCATTTATATTAGTTCACACAAATACTCCATCCATCTGTTCTTGGTCCGGCCCCTCTGTCAAATTTTTAGAACCTATCGTGGCCCGCGAGTCAAAAAGTTTGCCCACCCCTGGTTTAAAGCATGTTGAGTCTTGGGTGTAATTAATGAGGTGATTCCCTGTAAACATGGTTGCCACCTGGAGAAGATAAGCAGGAGGCGCACACAGAACTGGGTAGTAGTAGTACTAGTAGTACTAGTAGTAGCTGTACGGACCTGTGTTGGCTCATTATGTGTACATTTTGTCAACCAAAACACAATTGTAATATTTTTGCAAGCTCGTATTACACGTTTCTTCTCTTTGACCTGCATGCACGCTGTTGTGCCCCCAGAGCCTGGACATCCAGGTGGAGGACGTGCGCATTCGGGCCATCCTGTCATCGTACCGGAAGCGGATCCCCGTCACAGAAGGTTACGTGGAGGTCAAGGATGGTGGCAAATGGAAGCAGATCTGTAACAGCGATTGGAACAATCTGAACAGCAGAGTCATCTGTGGCATGTTTGGCTTCCCTGGGGAGAGAAAGTACAATGCCAGAGTCTACAAGTAGGTATTACGTACAGTATTACTACTGTATGTAAGTATTTATTCCCTTCAATGTCTCCAGACAGAGAGCTGTTACTGAATGTCAGGGCTCATTCCGCCAGGGCCTCCTGGAACATGCAAGTCACCCGGAATCTGCTTGTGTACAGCCGGAGTATCGGCTCTCGATCATCACCGATGAGCCTCTAGAAGTGTGTGGAGTACTCTGTATCTGTAGACATCCTGCAAAGGTTGTGTTTGTCTGTCTGTCTGTTCATTAGTAACATAACTCAAAAGGTTACAGATGGATCTGGATGAAACTTCAGGAAATGTCACCAAGAACAGATGAGTACATGTTGGTGATGTTCCACAAGAGATCCTGGATTCTGGGTCAATTTGAAGATTGTGGTAATGTTGCAGTAAATAGAGCTTCAGAATGTGTTCCTCAATATCTCGGTTGATTATTGACCGATGTTTATGGAATTTGACAAAGTCATTTATGGCGGGGGGGGGGGGGGGGGGGGTCTCTATCTCACCACTGAATTTCATCTGGATCGGATCCGGATTGCAGATATTATGAAGATTTCGTCCTGCTGAACATTTAATATTAGAGACAGATTTCTAACAAGCGTCGTCTTCTAGCTGAGTCGATTCCATCGGAGCAGGCCGACGGATTTGTTCTGTCTTTAATACCTGAGGAAACAGGTCCGGCTGAAATCAGGGTAAACATTCACAATGAAATGATTTAGTTTCTGGACCCTTCCAATAATGTCTCTCTGATTCGCTCCACAAAGGAGCTTCTGCTTCTGCTGCCTTTAGCGAGACACTGGAGTCAGTGGTGGACAAACGGCTTTGTTGTATCTTCACAAGCTCTGGATCGAGATCCAGAAGAACCCCCCATTCCTGAAAGTGTTGGCGGAGGTCTGTGCTCTCTGAGTGCTTTTCTTGTTAATTATTTTCTGTGTTTGGGACATTTCTCTGCTTCAGCTTTTGTTCAGAGGCCACGCCCCCTCTTCATTTACTGTGACTAGATGTAGTTTTTTTTACTCTCAACTCGTGTAATTATCTTAGCGTGTGTATTTTTATTTTCCATCGGGATGTTGACGCTGCAGCGGTCAGAGACTTGGCCTGCTCCTCACACCAAACCTGACCTCTGAGAATCCAGCCGGCATGAGGACAGTCAGGGGTTAATCGCAGTCTTCCAGAAGACTTCCACTTGAGTGAGCCGTACATTTTCCATCTGCACCCTGGCTGGAAGTTTCCTCTACTTCAGCCCATGCAGTGTTTGAACAGGGAGCAGAGATCTGTTACCTTCCTGTGTCGCTTGGAGTTTCTCTTATTTACTTTGAGAATGACGGAAGGACAGACGCAGCAGGTCAGCGTGACGGCACTGACACAAAGCTGGGGAGATACAGTATACAAAATACCCTGTTCGAACGTTACTACCACTGTTACTACTGTTGCTACTACCGCTGCTGTTATTACTACTGCTGCTGTTATTACTACTGCTACTGTTACTACTACCGCTGTTACTACTGCTACTGTTACTACTGTTATTACTACTGCTACTGTTATTACTACTACCACTGTTACTACTACCGCTGTTACTACTGCTACTGTTACTACTGTTATTACTACTGCTACTGTTATTACTGCTACTGTTACTACTGTTATTACTACTGCTACTGTTATTACTACTACCACTGTTACTACTACCGCTGTTACTACTGCTACTGTTACTACTGTTATTCCTACTGCTACTGTTGCTACTACCGCTACTGTTACTACTACCACTCATACTACTACTGTTACTATTACTACTGTTACTACTACTGCTACTGTTACTACTACCACTACTGTTACTGCTACTGTTACTACTACCACTACTGTTACTGCTACTGTTACCACTACCGCTCCTGTTACTACCACTCATACTACTACTGTTACTATTACTACTCATACTGTTACTACTACTGTTACTACTACCGCTACTGCTACTGTTACTACTACTACCACTGTTACTACTACCGCTGTTACTACTGCTACTGTTACTACTGTTATTACTACTGCTACTGTTATTACTACTACCACTGTTACTACTACCGCTGTTACTACTGCTACTGTTACTACTGTTATTACTACTGCTACTGTTATTACTACTACCACTGTTACTACTACCGCTGTTACTACTGCTACTGTTACTACTGTTATTCCTACTGCTACTGTTGCTACTACCGCTACTGTTACTACTACCACTCATACTACTACTGTTACTATTACTACTGTTACTACTACCGCTACTGTTACTGCTACTGTTACCACTACCGCTCCTGTTACTACCACTCATACTACTACTGTTACTATTACTACTCATACTGTTACTACTACTGTTACTACTACCGCTACTGCTACTGTTACTACTACTACTGTTACTACTTCCGCTACTGTTACTACTACTGTTACTACTGCCACTACCGCTACTGTTACTACTACTGCTACTGTTACTACTACTGCTACTGTTACTACTACTGCTACGGTTACTGCTCCTGGTACTGTTATTACTACCGCTACTGTTACTACTACCGCTACTGTTACTACTACTGTTACTGTTACCGCTCCCACTACTGTTACTACTACCGCTACTGTTACTACTACCGCTACTGTTACTGCTACTGTTACTACTTCCGCTACTGTTACTGCTACTGTTACTACTACTGCTACTGTTACTTCTACCGCTACTGTTACTGCTACTGTTACTACTACCGCTACTGTTACTTCTACCGCTACTGTTACTACTACCGCTACTGTTACTACTACCGCTACTGTTACTACTACTGTTACTTCTACCGCTACTGTTACTGCTACTGCTCCCACTACTGTTACTACTACCGCTACTGTTACCGCTACTGTTACTACTACCTCTACTGTTACTACTACTGCTAATAATGTTACTGCTCCGGGTACAAGTCCCAACAGTCACAACAAAATCAGGTCATTATTACATTTGACAAATCCAATGTCTGCAAGCCCTGTGACGACCTGGCGGCTTGTCCAGGGTGTGCCCCGCCTCTCGCCCATAGACTGCTGGGATCGGCTCGGCTCCAGCACGACCCGCGACCCAAAACAGACAAAACGCTTCAGAGGATGAATGAATAATGTCAGCAAATGAACTCATAGAAAACTTCCGAACAGGAAGACAGGTACTGGATCGCTGGCGGCGCTGACGAGCTTCTCCTCCACGATCCAGCGTGTGCGCTAAGCTAACGCGAGACACATCGATTCCAAGCTTCCTGCCTGCCTCCTGCTGAGACGCAAAGCCCAACCCCAAAATGTTGACCTCACAGAGTGTGACTGGAAGTTTTTGCAATCCTCCCATTGAGTTTTTCAGTATTTATAAAGTAACTCTATAAAGTTTATTGTTTCACGCCCTAAATGCATTTAATGTAATGGTTTCTAAATATTCCTTTCTGTAAACATTCATGCCCTAAATGAGGCCGATTAAAGCCACGAGTCATTTCCGAGGCCTCGATGACCCCGAGCTTCCAGAGCTGCAGTGAACTGACACTGCCATGTGGAAGCAATGGGGCTGTTTCGATTCATTAAGTAGAAGGTTATGAATGCTCTAATCTATTTAACCATAACTGGAGTGAATTGATCACAGCCAGATAATTCAGCCACCGCTCCGTTTAAACAGCGCTGATATGCATCATGGCCGGGCTCTAATTGAATGGGAGTGTGTAGCAGAGCCAGTCCTCGAGCAATGGCAGAGAACATTAGCGCTGGACCCCCCCCCTGGATCCAAAATAAAAAACAAATGCTGCATGACTCGCGGAGATGAGGCTCGTTACCTGTGGAGTATGGGCTCGCTAATAAACGGCCTGAACGAGCGTCGCTAACCCCGTTTGCTCTGGTTCACATGAATTCTGCGAACGCTGCAGCTGTTAACGAACCTTACACGTTTGTATTCATTCTGCAATATGCTAATGCCGTTTTTTCTGCTTCTTAAGTAGCACAGTAAAATGAAGTGCCCATGAGCAAGTCAATGCAATCTTATGTACTTACGAATTTAAGAGCACTTGATTAAAGTACGAAAACCAACTGCTAACATAGGATGCATACTGTGCATTCATCTCTTGTTCTGCCGATGCGGTTTAAACCAGGGGCGACTCCAGGAGGTGCTTTCAGGGGAACTCGATGGGCTCGTGCAGCATCTGTGGCATTGACTTTAATTAGTAGCTTTTTACCATGCCCCCCTCTCCACCGATGCCGAGGGGAAACATCTAGCCAGAAGCTACCTGCTAACTTCCTGTATCAACATGGACTCTCCGTGCGTCCATCTTTTGGTGCAGGGAGGGTTGCGTAGTTTCATCTTATTAAATCTTTTTGTATCTTGAGAGGGGGCTGCAGCTTGAAGCGAGGATGAGATGGATTAAAGTAAAGCAGCTTTTAAACTGCAGGGAGTAGAACCAGAAGCGTTGATCCATCCATCCTCTCAAACGCTTCCTTATTGTGCTTTCATTTCCCTCCATTTGCCCAGGATGTTTGCTCGCAGGAGAAAGCCCACGTACTGGGACTACTCTGTGAACTGCACTGGCAGCGAGGCCCATCTGTCCAGCTGCAAACTGGGCCAGGTTTCGTCACTGAAGCCCAACGAGACCTGCGCTGGAGGCCTGCCGGTTGTGGTGAGCTGCGTGCCCGGCAGAGCCTTCGCCCCGACATCCATGACAGGATTCAGGAAGGCCTTCAAAGATGAGGTAAAATCCCCCGGAATGCTCTCTGACTAAACTTGATTAAATAATGACTTTATAAATTAGGATCTTTAGAACAGATTGATTTGAATTGTTAATTAGTGATCTTTGCAGAATATTCTTCACATCTACCCCAATCCGTCCTATTGTGACCAAAGGATTAGAAATATTAGAGATCAATGAACTGACATGCCACACTATTGATCCATAACTTAATAACCACAGACATCTGGATGCTGTACTGGTTCAGTTTACTGGCTCCAATGTAGGAGGAAAGACACAAAATGTTTGGCCAGAACTGAAGATCGTCCATTCAATTAAATTCAGTTTTATTTCTATAACACCAGATCAGAACAGGAAGTCATCTCAAGGCTTTACAGGATTAGCAGGGAAACACAGAACCCAACCTGACCCACAAGAGCAAGAACTCTGGAGACGGAGGCAAGGAAAAACTTCCCTTTAACAGGCAGAAACCTTGGACAGAACCTAGGCTCATGGTGGGTGGCCATCTGTCTGACCGGCTGGGTTGATAGCGAGAGAGAGAGGGAGGGGGACAGGTAGGAAGAGAGTCAAAAACAAAAAGATGGATAGAGAGTGGCCGTAAGTAAGGTAAGGTAAGGTGACTTTATTTGTACCCGAAGGTAGAATTGGTTTACAGCAGTTACACTTCAACTGTAGTCTGCTGCTGGTCGCAGCGTGCGCATGCGCCCGGGCGATGTGGGTGAAGTGTCTTGCCTAAGGACACAACGACAGTGTACACATGTGCCTGAGCCGGGGATCGAACCGCCAACCTCTCAACCGAGCAAAGAACAACAGACAGAAACATAATGCATTTACACTACATCATTTACACTACACTACATCCAGTGCTGCTGCGTTCTGGATCAGCTGGAGATGTTTAATAGACCTTTTTGGGGCAGCCGGACAGTAAGGAGTTGCAGTAGTCCAGTCTGGAAGTCACAAAAGCATGGACTATTTGTTCTGCATCTTTTCGGGTCAGTAGGTGCCTGACCTTTGAGATATTCCGAAGGTGACAGAACGCAGTCCTTGAAATATGCTTTATCTGGGACTGAAAGGACAGGTCCTGATCAAAGATTACCCCCAGATTCTTTGCAGTGGTGCTGGTGGACACTGAGACGCCATCTAGTTCAACTACAACAGTAGAACAAACATTTCTGAGATGCTTTGGCCCAAGAACCAGAACCTCAGTTTTGTTTGGATTTAATAACCGGAAGTTCTCGGTCATCCAGGAGTTAATGTCCTTAAGGCACGTCTGAAGTCTAACCAACTGATTGACTTTGTCTGGCTGAACTGACAGGTATAATTGAGTATCATCTGCATAGCAGTGGAAATTTATGCTATGTTTCTTAATAATGTTACCTAAGGGAAGCATATACAGCGTGAACAGAATAGGTCCAAGCACTGAACCCTGTGGAACTCCATATTTAACTTCAGTGTACGTAGAAGATTCATCATGAACACGTACAAACTGGAATCTATCAGATAAATATGATCTAAACCAGTTCAATGCAGATCCTCTAACACCAACAGATTGTTCCAGCCTCTGTAACAGAATCTGATGATCTATTGTATCAAAGGCTGCACTGAGATCTAATAAAATAAGCACGGAGACAAGTCCATTATCAGACGCTATTAAAGGTCATTGGTGACTTTAACTAATGCTGTCTCTGTGCTATGATGAGCTCTGAAACCCGACTGAAAAACCTCAAATAACTTATTGTCTTGTAAGAATTCACACAGCTGACTGGAAACTGCTTTCTCTAGAAGCTTTGACAGGAATGGAAGGTTTGAAATTGGCCGATAGTTAGCCGAGACATCAGGATCCAATGTTGGTTTTTTGAGAAGCGGTTTAATGACTGCTGTTTCAAAAGACTTGGGTACATAGCCTGTGAGTAGGGATAGATTAATTATATTTAGCAAAGCAATACTGATTGAGGGGAAGACTAATCTGGCTCTATTCCAGAACGCTCTGCATGTTGAATAGTCTTTAATCTGGCTCTATTCCAGAGCGCTCTGCATGTTGAATAGTCTTTAATCTGGCTCTATTCCAGAGCGCTCTGCATGTTGAATAGTCTTTAATCTGGTTCTATTCCAGAACGCTCTGCATGTTGAATAGTCTTTAATCTGGCTCTATTCCAGAGAGCTCTGCATGTTGAATAGTCTTTAATCTGGCTCTATTCCAGAGCGCTCTACATGTTGAATAGTCTTTAATCTGGCTCTATTCCAGAGCACTCTGCATGTTGAATAGTCTTTAATCTGGATCTATTCCAGAATGCTCTGCATGTTGAATAGTCTTTAATCTGGCTCTATTCCAGAGCGCTCTGCATGTTGAATAGTCTTTAATCTGGTTCTATTCCAGAACGCTCTGCATGTTGAATAGTCTTTAATCTGGCTCTATTCCAGAGCGCTCTGCATGTTGAATAGTCTTTAATCTGGTTCTATTCCAGAACGCTCTGCATGTTGAATAGTCTTTAATCTGGCTCTATTCCAGAGCGCTCTGCATGTTGAATAGTCTTTAATCTTGTTCTATTCCAGAATGCTCTGCATGTTGAATAGTCTTTAATCTGGCTCTATTCCAGAGCGCTCTGCATGTTGAATAGTCTTTAATCTGGCTCTCTTCCAGAGCGCTCTGCATGTTGAATAGTCTTTAATCTGGCTCTATTCCAGAGCGCTCTGCATGTTGAATAGTCTTTAATCTGGCTCTATTCCAGAGCGCTCTGCATGTTGAATAGTCTTTAATCTGGCTCTATTCCAGAGCGCTCTGCATGTTGAATAGTCTTTAATCTGGTTCTATTCCAGAACGCTCTGCATGTTGAATAGTCTTTAATCTGGCTCTATTCCAGAACGCTCTGCATGTTGAATAGTCTTTAATCTGGCTCTATTCCAGAACGCTCTGCATGTTGAATAGTCTTTAATCTGGCTCCTTTCCAGAACGCTCTGCATGTTGAATAGTCTTTAATCTGGCTCTATTCCAGAGCGCTCTGCATGTTGAATAGTCTTTAATCTGGCTCTATTCCAGAACGCTCTGCATGTTGAATAGTCTTTAATCTGGCTCTATTCCAGAACGCTGTGCATGTTGAATAGTCTGTAATCTGGCTCCTTTCCAGAACGCTCTGCATGTTGAATAGTCTTTAATCTGGCTCTATTCCAGAGCGCTCTGCATGTTGAATAGTCTTTAATCTGGCTCCTTTCCAGAACGCTCTGCATGTTGAATAGTCTTTAATCTGGCTCTATTCCAGAGAGCTCTGCATGTTGAATAGTCTTTAATCTGGCTCTATTCCAGAGCGCTCTGCATGTTGAATAGTCTTTAATCTGGTTCTATTCCAGAGCGCTCTGCATGTTGAATAGTCTTTAATCTGGCTCTATTCCAGAGCGCTCTGCATGTTGAATAGTCTTTAATCTTGTTCTATTCCAGAATGCTCTGCATGTTGAATAGTCTTTAATCTGGCTCTATTCCAGAGCGCTCTGCATGTTGAATAGTCTTTAATCTGGCTCTCTTCCAGAGCGCTCTGCATGTTGAATAGTCTTTAATCTGGCTCTATTCCAGAGCGCTCTGCATGTTGAATAGTCTTTAATCTGGCTCTATTCCAGAGCGCTCTGCATGTTGAATAGTCTTTAATCTGGCTCTATTCCAGAGCGCTCTGCATGTTGAATAGTCTTTAATCTGGTTCTATTCCAGAACGCTCTGCATGTTGAATAGTCTTTAATCTGGCTCTATTCCAGAACGCTCTGCATGTTGAATAGTCTTTAATCTGGCTCTATTCCAGAACGCTCCGCATGTTGAATAGTCTTTAATCTGGCTCCTTTCCAGAACGCTCTGCATGTTGAATAGTCTTTAATCTGGCTCTATTCCAGAACGCTCTGCATGTTGAATAGTCTTTAATCTGGCTCTATTCCAGAACGCTCTGCATGTTGAATAGTCTTTAATCTGGCTCTATTCCAGAACGCTGTGCATGTTGAATAGTCTGTAATCTGGCTCCTTTCCAGAACGCTCTGCATGTTGAATAGTCTTTAATCTGGCTCTATTCCAGAGCGCTCTGCATGTTGAATAGTCTTTAATCTGGTTCTATTCCAGAACGCTCTGCATGTTGAATAGTCTTTAATCTGGCTCTATTCCAGAGAGCTCTGCATGTTGAATAGTCTTTAATCTGGCTCTATTCCAGAGCGCTCTGCATGTTGAATAGTCTTTAATCTGGTTCTATTCCAGAGCGCTCTGCATGTTGAATAGTCTTTAATCTGGCTCTATTCCAGAGCGCTCTGCATGTTGAATAGTCTTTAATCTGGCTCTATTCCAGAGCGCTCTGCATGTTGAATAGTCTTTAATCTGGTTCTATTCCAGAGCGCTCTGCATGTTGAATAGTCTTTAATCTGGCTCTATTCCAGAGAGCTCTGCATGTTGAATAGTCTTTAATCTGGCTCTATTCCAGAGCGCTCTGCATGTTGAATAGTCTTTAATCTGGTTCTATTCCAGAGCGCTCTGCATGTTGAATAGTCTTTAATCTGGCTCTATTCCAGAGCGCTCTGCATGTTGAATAGTCTTTAATCTGGCTCTATTCCAGAGCGCTCTGCATGTTGAATAGTCTTTAATCTGGCTCTATTCCAGAGCGCTCTGCATGTTGAATAGTCTTTAATCTGGCTCTATTCCAGAGAGCTCTGCATGTTGAATAGTCTTTAATCTGGCTCTATTCCAGAGCGCTCTGCATGTTGAATAGTCTTTAATCTGGCTCTATTCCAGAGCGCTCTGCAGTCGGAGCCCACACATGAAGACTTCAGGACTTGAGGTCAAACCTCTGCCTGACGCATGTGGCTTGTCTGTAGAGAACGTGCTGCTAGAGCTGCTCACGCTGCTCTAGCAGCACGTTCCAGAAACACGAAGCCGCCCAGCCGGCTGCCGCAGCTTCCTCCTCTCACACACGGAAAGGTTTCGGCTGAGTCGTTTAGTCTTCAGACAACCAGAGCGACCTAAACGTGTGGTTTAGGTGAACATTTCACACTCGCGTCTTTTATAATGGCTCCGATGTTCCTCCTCAGCAGCCGCTGGTGCGTCTGCGTGGCGGGGCCATCGTCGGCGAGGGCAGAGTGGAAGTGTTGAGGAACGGCGAGTGGGGCACCATATGTGACGACCACTGGAGCCTGCTGTCTGCCACCGTCGTGTGTCGAGAGCTGGGCTTCGGGACGGCCATCGAGGCCCTGTCTGGGGGACGTCTGGGACAAGGTATGGGTGGAGATTTACCTTCTCATGGTTGCGTGTGACAGGAAGTAATCTGTCTGTCGGTGTGGAGTGATGATGTGTGTTCCTCGAGATTAGCGTGTTTATTTACTACCCTGTTCCACCACACAAGAGCTGAGGAGACGTTGTCCTATGCCGGCCCAGGAGGACAAGCGTGCATCCTGCCTGCATGGACGATTCAAAGTCTGGGAAGAGGGATTCTGCTTTGTGATTGGCTACGCTGTGCAGCGCACGGGAGGCCGTCGCTGAACTGGGATGACCTCAGTGTGCACGATGAAATGTGTACATGTACACAAACCTGTCTGCAGGGGGGGACGAGGTCGAGGCGAGGCGGCCTTCCTGTGAGCAGGTTGCATGTTCTCCCCGTCTCTGCGTGGGTTCTCTCCGGGTTCTCCGGCTTCCAACAAAAACATGCAAATTAGGCACATTTGTTACACGACATTACCCATAGCTGTGAGTGTGTGTGTGTGAGTGTGTGTGTGTGTGTGTGTGTGTGTGTGTGTGTGTGAGTGTGGCCCTGCGTGAACCGGCGGCTTGTCCAGGGTGTTCCCCTCCTCGGATCGGCTCCAGTGCGACCCGGTAACGGACAAAGCGGTCTGCGTCGGAAGACGAAGATTAGACTTTAGACTTTAGACGGGTTTCACGTTTTGTTACTGATGTCTGGAATAATTCAGGATTTCATAACATTGAATAAAACAAACTTAATTCCAGACTCCACATTGGCTGTTAAATCTAAAGTCCGCTGTGTTTTAAACGGAACCGTTCGGGTCCTTTTTTGTGATCGGGGCTTTCAGTCTGCCTTGATGGGCTCCGCTGGGAAGTTTTAAAGCAAATAAAATATACCACTGACCCGCTTTAAAGCGCTTCCCTTCGCCATCACGCGGACCTGCTGTCAGTAAATCCTGTGGAATCCATTTTGGCTCCTTGCTTCATCAAACGTGGGGGGGCTGTGCTCTCTCCCCCAACACAGGATCTTACTGTGTTGCATGGCGACTCCAAATGGGAGGTGTTCCTTTTTTTATGACCAACAATATGCAGGATGTTGCTTCACATTCCAGTGACATCATCCATGGAAACAGAATGTCCCAAAGTCAGTCTTACCGAGTTCATTGATCAGGATAGTTTGAGGTTTAGAACTGCTCAAGCATGAGCTTTCGTTTTTAACATTAGCTTCATTTGTCCTCTGACACAAGCTGACGACCAATCAACAGGCCGCCCTCTTGTCCTTAGGATTGGGACATTGATGTCTTCATTCAGAAAAATGAACCTCGTGAAAAAAGAAACTTTCATTAATCTGTGTCTAAAACATCAGCGCAAAAAAATGCTACTAATAATAATTCATGCACAAAACCCCCGAACGCGTAAAGGCGAGAGGATAAAGCGACAGCCAGAAGCTGTTTAGCGTAGCTTAGCATAAAGCGTGGGCGCAGGGGGACCGAGCTAGCTTTGCTACACTAGCAACGTAACATTGTTGACATGTAATATCTCGTTTATTACTGTTTTTTGACTGTCGCATGGGTAATTAAATGTTTGAACACTTGTTGGCGTCTGCATCCTGGAGCTGGAACCCTCACAGTGAGGAATAAACCCCACCCACACCGTCTCCGCCCAACCTTACCCAACGTTCCGGCTGCTTTCCAGGTATGGGCCCGGTGCACATGAATGAGGTGCAGTGCTCCGGGTTCGAGAAGTCCATCACGGAGTGCTTCTTCAACAAGGAGTCGCTCGGCTGCAGCCACGAGGAGGATGCAGCTGTGAGATGTAACGTTCCTGCTATGGGCTTCCAGGAGTCGGTGAGCATTCCAGAGACAGTCCCGGGTCTGACCAGCAGGACGTGGATCTCAGTAAATGCTCTGGAGATTGTTTGTCTTGTAGCTGGACTGTTTCAGAAGCAGCGATTTCTTTGTAGCCTCTCATTATCCGGACGTTTCTTGAGGACTGCCTTCTTACCGCCGGTTTCTCCCGGCGACAGCTGCGTCTGAGCGGCGGCCGCAGCCCCTATGAGGGCCGAGTGGAGGTGCTGGTGGACAGGAACGGTTCTCTGGTGTGGGGGACGGTGTGCAGCGAAGGCTGGGGGACCATGGAGGCGATGGTGGCCTGCAGACAGCTGGGCTTGGGCTTCGCTAGCAACGCTTTCCAGGTAAGAGCAGTAGCAGCCAGTAGGCGTGTCACAAGTACACATACATGGGAGTACTGGCTTGTGATACTTTATACTTGAAAGTTCTGTGGCTCATTTTGATTTGTGTTTGAACTCCTGTGTTGAATCATCTTCAGCCGAGACAGGAAGCGGTAAACTCGTAGAATTAACGTAAAGGCTTGTAGGAACAAACTCAAAACGGAAGTAAAAATATCCGAACTGTCTGAGACCGTAGCAGCAAATGGTGCCTGTGGTCGGTCAGCGGTCCATCGCTGCCCCCCGGGGGCGGTCCAAGCCTGGGACCAAACACACACCCCTTTTTATGTTACGTAGTTTTATTATAAATAACAACAATTCACCGTCTGTATCAGTTACGGCTAAAATAGACAAATTGTAACCATTTAAAATGTCCCTTTACTTTCCGGATAGTCTTTATCAGGCTGCTGATGTCCGTCGTTCCCTCTAGAGGGCAGAGGATGACTCAGTCGTCTCCATTGAAACTCCATCAAACAGACTTCTTACTGATTATTGGAAACATGTCGATCGATCGCTGACCTGGAATCCTTCGTTGAGCCTTGAGCTGATTTATTTCAATAAAGCTGCTTCTCTCCTTTAAATGAATTGCTTATAATCAAGATTAGATTTCCACGCATGCATGAGGCTGAGGCTGTAGATGTGGGGTCAGAGCCTCCTGGTGAGCCGAGCTTTGTGATTGGCTGGATGCCGTCATTCCAGGTGCCCCTGGAGAAGGCGTGCGGTTGCGTTCTCCGTGTGAAGGGGGCGCTGCTCTGATTGTTTCCTACATGGAGGTTTATTGCTACTAAAGGGAGCGAGCAGGTCGAGTGAAATGAGTCTTTATTAACATCAAACAGAATTGATTTTAGTCTGAACATGTAAAGCATGGTTGCCATGGTTACCGTGATGTTGTGAAGTACTCTGAAAAGTGAAATCCGAATGCAAAATGGCTGAATAATTCTGTGATTGTTCCTCAGTGGTCTCATTAAAACGTTAACAGTAACTTTAGGTTTCTTTTAACTTCCGCCTCCCAGCAGAGATGAGTCGGGTGTTCCTCACACTAACCGCCGCTGAAATGTCTGCAGGAAGTCTCTAATATTATGGGATGGCAGGTGCAGCTGGAGGCCAGGATGATGAATGAATGAATGATTCGTTTATTTAACAGGGACAGCGCACATTAATAAACATTTCTGTGCCAGAATTAGCCAAAAGGCTATTTTTCATCTGTTGTCCCTGGACAGAAATTCCAAGGCCCCAAAATATAAATACATATGAAATAAAATTAATAAAAATACAGATATAAAATAACCACATAAATAAAAACTAAAACAATTTCAAGTAACAGTAAAACTTAATGTCTATTAACTAAAATTTTATAAAGCATGATGATGTCTGTGTTGAGGCTCGTCTGTTCCCTTTCAGACACGGAGACAAGCGTCACAACGTTTATGTCCCGTCTGTGAGAGCATTGATAGCGTGCTGCCCTCTAGTGGTCAGAGTGGAGAATCACCTGCTGCTTTAGCAGTCTTTTGGTGGAATCAATGAAGCTAATAATCACGTGGCTCTGCCGGGTGACGCTCTTCTAACAGGAGACGTGGTATTGGCCGGGCGAGGTGAGTGCAGACGGCGTGGTGATGAGCGGCGTCCGCTGCTCCGGGACGGAGATGTCTCTGTCCCACTGCCTGCACCACGGAGCCCACCTCAGCTGCCCCAAAGGAGGCGGACGCAACGCCGCTGGAGTCTCCTGCTCCGAGAGTAAGACGCCCACGCTCAAATAGTTCCTGCTTCTGGAGACGCTGGGAACACGACCCATGTTCTGGTCCTTGTGCTCCACAGCGGCCCCTGACTTGGTGCTGAACCCCCAGGCGGTGGAGCAGACCACCTACATGGAGGACCGGCCCATGTTCATGCTGCAGTGTGCCTACGAGGAGAACTGCCTGTCCTCCACCAGCGGCCAGGCGCCGGCCAACGCCTACCGCCGCCTGCTGCGCTTCTCCTCCCAGATCCACAACAACGGCCAGTCGGACTTCAGGCCCAAAGCCGGAAGACACTCCTGGGTGTGGCACGACTGCCACAGGTCAGTGTCCAATCGCAAGGACACGTTCACAGTTGTCTGAGGTCCAGCGGTCATCATGCCATCATTCCACAGTGGACATGTCTCTTCATTGAGACCAATGCAGGGACATGTTCCCTCATGTTAAATGTCCACTTTGGACAGCGTCTTCAGAGCGTCCCGGATGTGTTTCTGCTCTGGTGGTTCAGGGTTCTGATGACCCCTAACTTGTGCTGCAGTGGGTGGTGGGAATCGAAGAGAAGACGCTGGTCGGTGTGTGTGTGTGTGTGTGTGTGGGGGGGGGGGGGGTCTCTGTACACCTCCGTGTTGAGGTTTCCATCCATTCCAAGGTGTCCGGCACCGTCCAAGAAAGGCCGGACGCTGTCCTGAGTGAACTGGATGTTCTGATCCACGTTGACGTGGTTCCTGAAGGCCCCCCTTCCTGAGAGGTCCAGCAGCAGACCTGGTCTGGGCTGAGGTGCGTTCTGTCCGGGAGAGTTCTGTGGTTGGACTGAAGGTGAAGAGGGACGTCCTGTGAGACCATGGTTCCGTCCGGGTCCAGCTTTACTTCCTGAGCCTTGTTGATGGGTCTGGGGGGGGGGCTTCCCTCGGGTATGGCCGTGGTAAAGAGTATCAAATAGAACGATATGAAATCATTAAAACTTAACGAGCAGAGCTAAGACTCAGATTCTAAAAGGTTAGGGGGTCAGTGGGGGCTCTGACCCCCCAGTAGCGATGGCAGACCGAACGCTAAGGAGCTGTGTGTTTATCTCGAGTTGCCAACGGAGACGGCGACGGAGACGGAGACGGAGACGGGGGGCCTCTGCAACTGGAAGCCCTTTATTTTTTTGTAGCTTTCTGAATTACAGACGCAGTTGTACCATAAATCAGGTCCCCCCCCCCCCACCCCCCCGGATGAAAATAATCCCTGTGGATTACAGGTTGCGGCGTGGCCTTTGGGTTGCTGCAGCGCTGCTAACGACGCTTGTGTCTCTGCAGGCATTATCACAGCATGGAGGTGTTCACGCTCTACGACCTGTTCAGCCTCAACGGGACCAAAGTGGCCGAGGGACACAAAGCCAGTTTCTGCTTGGAGGACTCGGAGTGTGATGAAGGTGAGGCTGGAGGGCGTCCCCTGCAGGAGGGCGTCCCCTGCAGGAGGGCGTCCCCTGCAGGAGGGCGTCCCTTACAGGAGGGCGTCCCTTACAGGAGGGCGTCCCCTGCAGGAGGGTGTCCCCTACAGGAGGGCGTCCCCTACAGGAGGGTGTCCCCTGCAGGAGGGCGTCCCCTACAGGAGGGTGTCCCTTACAGGAGGGTGTCCTCTCTGCCGCTAACTCTAGTACAGCAATTTCCTCTTGCACTACAAAATAAGAGCGCACACTTCAAAATAAACGTTACGCAGCTGCGCTGCATTTAGAGTGTGGCAGATTTAAAAAAACGCATTTATTAAAAAACAAAACAAATATTTCCCCTAAAGCAGTTCTTCATGCTTTGGCTTCTGCCTACTCTTCACTTTGTGGGCACTTCGGTTCCCCTTTAAGGAGGGGGGGGGGGGGGGGGGTCATCCTCAGTGGCAGTTTGGGATCACAGCAAGACGAGGAGTGACAGTGATGGAGAAGCTATCCAATAACTCCACGGTGCCAAGCAAGCCCAAACGCCGTCTCCAAACGGAACACCCCGTTCAGAACAAGATGGACTATTCCGTACGCTTACGTTCAAACAATGAGAAACAGGAAACTGTTTTTAGAGAAACCTCAAAGGTAAAGGAGAGAGCCCTCAAAGCTAGCTACCTCGTTCCTCAAAGCTAGCTACCTCGTTGCTGAACTTGTAGCTGAATCAGAACGTCCCACACTGTGGCAGAAACATTAATACTGCAGCTAGTACAGGTCAACGAGATGCCCCGCCCTGACTTTAGAGATAGCTAAAGTGCCTCAAATAACACAATTGTCAGACGTATTGATGACACGTCTGCGGATATCGAAACTGTTGTGTTAGAAAAGATGCGCATCAGGAATAAATTAGCCTTGCAACTTTACACCCGACCATGGCTGCGGCTCCATCAGTGCAGACACCTGTCCTCCTTGGGCAAGATATTCCGACGCGACCCGAAATATTTCCTCTCCTGTGGATTTTTCTGGCAGTGCCTTCCAAAATAGGACGTTTTCTCTCATGGCTTCTCCATCCACAAAACGCACGTTGGCCGAGAGCTGACGATGTCCACGAATATCCGTCAACTCATCAAGTTGCAAGCCAGATTTATTCCTGATGCGCATCTTTTCTGCAGGAGGGCGTCCCCTACAGGAGGGTGTCCCCTACAGGAGGGTGTCCCCTACAGGAGGGTGTCCCCTGCAGGAGGGCGTCCCCTGCAGGAGGGCGTCCCGTGCAGGAGGGCGTCCCGTGCAGGAGAGCGTCCCCTACAGGAGGGTGTCCCCTACAGGAGGGTGTCCCCTACAGGAGGGTGTCCCCTACAGGAGGGCGTCCCCTACAGGAGGGCGTCCCCTACAGGAGGGTGTCCCCTACAGGAGGGTGTCCCCTGCAGGAGGGTGTCCCCTACAGGAGGGTGTCCCCTACAGGAGGGCATCCCGTGCAGGAGGGCGTCCCCTACAGGAGGGTGTCCCCTACAGGAGGGTGTCCCATACAGGAGGGTGTCCCCTACAGGAGGGCGTCCCCTACAGGAGGGTGTCCCCTGCAGGAGGGCGTCCCCTGCAGGAGGGCGTCCCGTGCAGGAGAGCGTCCCCTACAGGAGGGTGTCCCCTACAGGAGGGTGTCCCCTACAGGAGGGTGTCCCCTACAGGAGGGCGTCCCCTACAGGAGGGCGTCCCCTACAGGAGGGTGTCCCCTACAGGAGGGTGTCCCCTACAGGAGGGCGTCCCCTACAGGAGGGCGTCCCATGCAGGAGGGTGTCCCCTACAGGAGGGCGTCCCATGCAGGAGGGTGTCCCCTACAGGAGGGCGTCCCATGCAGGAGGGCGTCCCCTACAGGAGGGCGTCCCATGCAGGAGGGTGTCCCGTGCAGGAGGGTGTCCCCTACAGGAGGGCGTCCCATGCAGGAGGGCGTCCCCTACGGGAGGGCGTCCCATGCAGGAGGGTGTCCCATGCAGGAGGGTGTCCCCTGCAGGAGGGCGTCCCCTACAGGAGGGTGTCCCCTACAGGAGGGCGTCCCCTACAGGAGGGTGTCCCCTACAGGAGGGTGTCCCCTACAGGAGGGTGTCCCCTGCAGGAGGGTGTCCCCTGCAGGAGGGCTAACAGTAACAGACCGGAGCAGCAGAAATACTTCCTGTTATTTCTGTGCTGAAGAACGTCCAGCAGAAGATCAGACGAGTTCTATCTGCTCCATGAAGCTCATTAGACAAACACAAAGGGGAGGAGGTTGTCACGGTCTCCATATTAGAAAAGGGTCTTCCTGCGCGTTGCTCTGGGGTTATAATAAAGAATAACAATAACGCCTGTTATTTATAATCAGTGGTCCAATAATCTGCTGACGAGGATGGCGTGAGAGACTGAGGTCCAGGACGATGAGGAGGGCGAGTAAGCCGGCGGAGTTTGTGTACTATGGCGAGGGCGGAATCCAGACCGAACCGTTTCAAAAGCAGCGTTCAGATCAGACAAATGTCCGCTTTGATTTCTTCCAGGTATTGAAAAGAGGTACGAATGTGCTAACTTCGGCGAGCAGGGCATCAGCGTGGGCTGCTGGGATACCTACAGGCACGACATCGACTGCCAGTGGATCGACATCACTGAGCTGACGCCTGGAGATTACGTCTTCCAGGTGACGTTGGTCGTGTGAAGGCGTGAGCGCTGCGGCGCTGGCTCTGAGCTCGCTCCTTCGTCCTCCCACAGATCCTCATCAACCCAAACTATGAGGTGCCTGAGACGGACTACTCCAACAACGTCCTGCGCTGCAGGTGTCGCTACGACGGCCATCGCGTGTGGATGTACAGCTGCCACAATGGTGAGGGTACCTGATGATGTCATAGGCCATATTGTAAACGTGTTCCGTTGATCCAACATTGTGATGTCATCACGCTGATTTAAAACACAATCAGAAAATGTTTATTCACTTTTAAAACACTAAAGTACATTCCAAATGTAACTAAAACATTTATCCAAATACATGTCTTTTTATCGTTGTCCGCTGTCCTCTCATGACCTGAGCGGCCTGTTCTAAACAGACCTGAGGTCAGTGTGGAGTCGTAGAAACACCGGGGTTGTCAGCCGAATTGAAGGCGACGCCCACGAGAGGCCGTCTGTCGTTCAGGTGGTGACACCTTCTTCTCTGCTAGGCGGCTCTCTCAGCACTGAAACGGAGCAGACGTTCCCCGGCCTCCTCAACAACCAGGTGACCCACAGGTAAAGCAGCAGCGAGGAGTCCCCCCCCGCCAGGGAGGCTAACAGTGGCCATCGCCACCCGTGGTGGACTTTACCTGTCAGCCCCACCGTGGACAAGCCACCTTTTTATCCTCTCCCCCCACCCCCCTCTGTAGCATAGAGAATATTTGATCCCCCCCTCCTCTTTAAACAGAAGCAGCCACGATAACGAGGACATTTGACCTGAACGATGAAATTAACCTGCTGGAAAGAGGGCGGAGTTTTACACAAGGTGCACAACAGGACAAAGTGATGAAGCGCGCATCCCGTCTGAGGAGCGTCACCAGAGGACTGAGGGGACCGAGAGGACTGAGAGGACAGTCAGCTGAAGACGCCATCAGTCCTGTATCCCAAAGATCGGTTTAGCTTCACCGTTCGATTATTTCCACGTTAGACAGCATTAACAGACGATCACAGCCAAAGTGAAGTTCTGTTCAACCATAGCTGCCTCGATCAGTCGATCAATCGATATGGATATATTTGAATGCTAAAAGAGTCAATCTAAGGATGTGTTGCTTTCCTTTGTCCTTCGTGATGATAAATGAAGATTCCTCAGTGTCACAGAGTCCTCATTGTTACAGAGTCCTCAGTGTTACAGAGTCCTTCAGTGTTACAGAGTCCTTCAGTGTTACAGTCATTCAGTGTTACAGAGTCCTTCAGTGTTACAGAGTCCTCAGTGTTACAGAGTCCTTCAGTGTTACAGAGTCATTCAGTGTTACAGAGTCCTTCAGTGTTAGAGTCCTCAGTGTTACAGAGTCATTCAGTGTTACAGAGTCCTTCAGTGTTACAGAGTCCTCAGTGTTAGAGAGTCCTTCAGTGTTAGAGAGTCCTCAGTGTTAGAGAGTCCTCAGTGTTAGAGAGTCCTTCAGTGTTAGAGAGTCCTCAGTGTTACAGAGTCTTCAGTGTTACAGAGTCTTCAGTGTTACAGAGTCCTTCAGTGTTACAGAGTCCTTCAGTGTTACAGAGTCCTTCAGTGTTAGAGTCCTCAGTGTTACAGAGTCCTCAGTGTTACAGAGTCCTCAGTGTTAGAGTCATTCAGTGTTACAGAGTCATTCAGTGTTACAGAGTCCTCAGTGTTAGAGAGTCCTCAGTGTTACAGAGTCATTCAGTGTTACATAGTCCTCAGTGTTAGAGAGTCCTTCAGTGTTAGAGAGTCCTCAGTGTTACAGAGTCTTTAGTGTTACAGAGTCTTTAGTGTTACAGAGTCCTTCAGTGTTACAGAGTCCTTAGTGTTACAGAGTCCTCAGTGTTAGAGTCCTCAGTGTTAGAGTCCTCAGTGTTAGAGAGTCCTCAGTGTTAGAGAGTCCTTCAGTGTTACAGTCATTCAGTGTTACAGAGTCCTCAGTGTTAGAGTCCTCAGTGTTACAGAGTCCTGTGTTACAGAGTCCTTCAGTGTTAGAGAGTCCTTCAGTGTTAGAGAGTCCTTCAGTGTTAGAGAGTCCTCAGTGTTACAGAATCATTCAGTGTTAGAGTCCTCAGTGTTAGAGAGTCCTCAGTGTTAGAGAGTCCTTCAGTGTTAGAGTCCTCAGTGTTAGAGAGTCCTTCAGTGTTACAGTCATTCAGTGTTACAGAGTCATTCAGTGTTACAGAGTCCTCAGTGTTACAGAGTCCTTCAGTGTTACAGAGTCCTTCAGTGTTACAGAGTCCTTCAGTGTTACAGAGTCATTCAGTGTTACAGAGTCATTCAGTGTTACAGAGTCCTCAGTGTTAGAGAGTCCTTCAGTGTTACAGTCATTCAGTGTTACAGAGTCCTTCAGTGTTACAGAGTCCTCGGTGTTAGAGTCCTTCAGTGTTACAGAGTCCTCAGTGTTACAGAGTCCTCAGTGTTAGAGAGTCCTCAGTGTTACAGAGTCCTCAGTGTTACAGAGTCCTCAGTGTTACAGAGTCCTTCAGTGTTACAGAGTCCTTCAGTGTTAGAGTCATTCAGTGTTACAGAGTCATTCAGTGTTAGAGAGTCCTCAGTGTTACATAGTCCTCAGTGTTACAGAGTCATTCAGTGTTAGAGAGTCCTCAGTGTTACAGAGTCATTCAGTGTTACAGAGTCCTCAGTGTTACATAGTCCTCAGTGTTACAGAGTCATTCAGTGTTAGAGAGTCCTCAGTGTTACAGAGTCATTCAGTGTTACAGAGTCCTCAGTGTTACATAGTCCTCAGTGTTAGAGAGTCCTCAGTGTTAGAGTCCTCAGTGTTACAGAGTCATTCAGTGTTAGAGAGTCCTCAGTGTTACAGAGTCCTCAGTGTTACAGAGTCCTCAGTGTTACAGAGTCCTTCAGTGTTCAGATGTCTGATGAGCTCCGTGGGAGAAATGCTTTCCAGGCCAGTTGAAGTTTGTGCTGCAATACCGCTACTGTCCACTGGGCGGAACTGGACTCAAAGCTGCCCCCAGGTGTGACAGCTACCTGCAGCTGAAGAGCTCTAGCACCAGGACAGCAAGCAAACAAGGGCTAATAACCACAGTCTGTTTACTTTATCCAATCAGAGCTGTTTCCCAACGTCTTTATTTGTATGAATTATAGAAAAATATTCACGCTAAATTTAAATCTCACATGTACGCTCATTAGTGTGATTTAAGTGGCTCTCTGTCAGCTCTGCAGGGTGATGATGATGATGATGATGCTGCTGCTGTAATAAAGGAGGTTCCAGCCACGTCCTCGCTGTGTTCGTACGTTCGTACGAGCCTTCGCTGTTCTTCCACATATTTCTTTCTTTCCGCTGCAGTTTGATCTCCTCCGTCAGTAAACATCCGTCTGGTCGTTGTTCAGACTTCATTTCAGAGACATCAAAGACATCTAAAAGTCTCGCTCACTGAAATGAATGGCAAAGATTCAGATTTAGAAACAAATGCTGCCCTCTCGTGGCCTGAATAGATATTACATGTATGAAGTTTCTGTGATTGCAGCAAGCATCTGGGACCCGTTCTGGGGGTCGGGCTGTTTTTGCTAACAGCAGCAGGTGTTGTCGGGCTGTTTTTGCTAACAGCTGATGTTGTTGGGCTGTTTTTGCTAACAGCTGATGTTGTCAGGCTGTTTTTGCTAACAGCAGCAGGTGTTGTCGGGCTGTTTTTGCTAACAGCTGATGTTGTCGGGCTGTTTTTGCTAACAGCAGCAGGTGTTGTCGGGCTGTTTTTGCTAACAGCAGCAGGTGTTGTCGGGCTGTTTTTGCTAACAGCAGCAGGTGTTGTCGGGCTGTTTTTGCTAACAGCAGCAGGTGTTGTCGGGCTGTTTTTGCTAACAGCAGCAGGTGTTGTCGGGCTGTTTTTGCTAACAGCAGCAGGTGTTGTCGGGCTGTTTTTGCTAACAGCTGATGTTGTCGGGCTGTTTTTGCTAACAGCTGATGTTGTCAGGCTGTTTTTGCTAACAGCAGCAGGTGTTGTCGGGCTGTTTTTGCTAACAGCAGCAGGTGTTGTCGGGCTGTTTTTGCTAACAGCTGATGTTGTTGGGCTGTTTTTGCTAACAGCTGATGTTGTCAGGCTGTTTTTGCTAACAGCAGCAGGTGTTGTCGGGCTGTTTTTGCTAACAGCAGGTGTTGTCGGGCTGTTTTTGTTAACAGCTGATGTTGTCGGGCTGTTTTTGCTAACAGCAGGTGTTGTCGGGCTGTTTTTGCTAACAGCTGATGCTGTCGGGCTGTTTTTGCTAACAGCTGATGTTGTCGGGCTGTTTTTGCTAACAGCTGATGTTGTCAGGCTGTTTTTGCTAACAGCAGCAGGTGTTGTCGGGCTGTTTTTGCTAACAGCTGATGTTGTCGGGCTGTTTTTGCTAACAGCTGATGTTGTCAGGCTGTTTTTGCTAACAGCAGCAGGTGTTGTCGGGCTGTTTTTGCTAACAGCAGCAGGTGTTGTCGGGCTGTTTTTGCTAACAGCTGATGTTGTTGGGCTGTTTTTGCTAACAGCTGATGTTGTCAGGCTGTTTTTGCTAACAGCAGCAGGTGTTGTCGGGCTGTTTTTGCTAACAGCAGGTGTTGTCGGGCTGTTTTTGTTAACAGCTGATGTTGTCGGGCTGTTTTTGCTAACAGCAGGTGTTGTCGGGCTGTTTTTGCTAACAGCTGATGCTGTCGGGCTGTTTTTGCTAACAGCAGCAGGTGTTGTCGGGCTGTTTTTGCTAACAGCAGGTGTTGTCGGGCTGTTTTTGCTAACAGCAGCAGGTGTTGTCGGGCTGTTTTTGCTAACAGTAGCAGGCGTTGTCGGGCTGTTTTTGCTAACAGCTGATGTTGTCGGGCTGTTTTTGCTAACAGCTGATGTTGTCAGGCTGTTTTTGCTAACAGCAGCAGGTGTTGTCGGGCTGTTTTTGCTAACAGCAGCAGGTGTTGTCGGGCTGTGTTTGCTAACAGCTGATGTTGTCGGGCTGTTTTTGCTAACAGCTGATGTTGTCAGGCTGTTTTTGCTAACAGCAGCAGGTGTTGTCGGGCTGTTTTTGCTAACAGCAGCAGGTGTTGTCGGGCTGTTTTTGCTAACAGCTGATGTTGTCGGGCTGTTTTTGCTAACAGCAGCAGGTGTTGTCGGGCTGTTTTTGCTAACAGCAGTAGATGTCGGGCTGTTTTTGTTAACAGCAGCGGGTGTTGTCGGGCTGTTTTTGCTAACAGCAGCAGGTGTTGTCGGGCTGTTTTTGCTAACAGCAGCAGGTGTTGTCGGGCTGTTTTTGCTAACAGCAGCAGGTGTTGTCGGGCTGTTTTTGCTAACAGCTGATGTTGTCGGGCTGTTTTTGCTAACAGCAGCAGGTGTTGTCGGGCTGTTTTTGCTAACAGCAGTAGATGTCGGGCTGTTTTTGTTAACAGCAGCGGGTGTTGTCGGGCTGTTTTTGCTAACAGCAGCAGGTGTTGTCGGGCTGTTTTTGCTAACAGCAGTAGATGTCGGGCTGTTTTTGTTAACAGCAGGTGTTGTCGGGCTGTTTTTGCTAACAGCAGCAGGTGTTGTCGGCCTGTTTTTGCTAACAGCAGCAGATGTCGGGCTGTTTTTGCTAACAGCAGCAGATGTCGGGCTGTTTTTGTTAACAGCAGCAGGTGTTGTCGGGCTGTTTTTGCTAACAGCAGCAGGTGTTGTCGGGCTGTTTTTGCTAACAGCAGCAGGTGTTGTCGGGCTGTTTTTGTTAACAGCAGGTGTTGTCGGGCTGTTTTTGCTAACAGCAGCAGGTGTTGTCGGGCTGTTTTTGTTAACAGCTGATGTTGTCGGGCTGTTTTTGCTAACAGCAGCAGGTGTTGTCGGGCTGTTTTTGCTAACAGCAGTAGTCGGGCTGGTGTCACCAGCTGTTTGCGTTCGTGCTCGGCTCACACGCGTGACGCATCCTCCTCTCCGGTTCTCGTTGTCTCCTTTTCCACGTCTGCTTTCGCCGGTTTAAGCTACGACAACAGTTTTGTCGCACGCTTCATTTTTAAAGTCCTTGTTTTCCCATCGCAGCCCGGCTACGAACGGCGTCAGTTTTGTCGGGAATATTACGTACGGCGTCGGCCAACGTTACCCAGAAACAGTTGCGGATTGTCAAAATTATTAACTTAATTTATTGCCTATTAATTTATTCTATTTCCTTTCATTTTTTGTCATCGATTGATACAGGTTTTTATTTTTATACATTCTCATATATTAAATAGCATTTCACCTCTTAAATTTATTTTATTTTATTCAGTATATACCTAATTGATTCTTTTGGGTACCACTAGAGGGAGCCCGCGTACCACTACAGTTCGAGAAAGGCTGATCTAGGATCGGAGGCAGCAGCCTAAGCAGACTTCCCTCTCCCCAGCCGCTTCTTCCAGCTCTTCTGGGGGGATCCCGAGGCGTTCCCAGGCCAGAGACATAGTCTGTCCAGCGTGTCCTGGGTCTTCCCCGGAGTCTCCTACTGGTGGGATGCCCAAACCAACGATCCGCAAACACAAATATCTCCTTCAATTCTCCTTCCTTACCAAATGCCTCAATTGGAGGCCAGGTGCATTGTTTTAGTGGTGGCATTTGATTGCTTCTATACATCACGAGTTGGCAGACAGCGATGCACTAAGCAGTGGGATTCCCTCCCTGCATCCGTCACCCTCTGCACACCTCCAGACCTCTTGTGGGTTTGGGGCCCTGCACAAATAGAGAATATATAATATAAGCACAATAACACCACTAGAAAGACAGTATGTTTAGAATACATGTTTGGTTTTCCATTTCATGACTATAATAAAAACTGGAAGTACCCAGAGGTATTTGTTATGGTACTTTTTCACTTTTTCTTGAGGCTTTTCCATCGTTAGACGTTGACGGTTCAGTTCCGTCGCTGGGTTAGCGTTCAGATGTTCGTCAGAACGTGATGCATGTGGTGTAAAGAGATAGATCAGAACCACGCAGACAGCCCAGTGAGAGGTGGGCGTGTCTCTGTGGAGCCAGCAGCTGAAATCGACTTGATTAGCCTCTCCGTAGGGAATCCAGCCTCACCAGGTCTGGGATCAGCTTCGCTGTGAGGGAGCGTGCGGTCCTGATCGCTCTTAAATGAAGCCCTGGAACCTGTTCAGCTTTCATCTTTCTGTCTCTAAATCATTAAGCGCAGAGGAACGTTGTGTCTTGCGGGCCTTTCATCAGGTGTCTAAGGAAAAGTCACGACGTGCTATAACTCTCAACACCAGGGTGACAACAGAAACAAGGATGCTGTAAAGTATGCAAACATTTATTTGAAAACAAGTTGTAGATTAATAAAACTTAAAATAAAGACGAAACAAAGTAGGAGCTAATTCAACCATCACCTCATTAAAACAAAAAAGAAGTGTGCTTCTGCATGTGACTTTTATATAATAAGCTTTAGCAGCCAGATAGACTCAACACTTTCAATAGCATTATGTCATCGTTCTAGGTTTCTAATGCTTTTCAGCAAAAAAGCTAACAGCTGATTCACAATCTAGGCCCGGTCACAACAGGAAAAAATCACAGAGGCTAACTGCTAAGTCCGCTGCTATCCAGGCTGGAAGAGCTACTGAGCAAAGAGGCTAAAGCTGTGAACGCGAACGTGTGTGCTGAAGGCTGGATTAGCTCAGATGCTAATTGAGCAGCGGTGAGGCAAAAATAAAAACGGATGCTGGTAAATAGCATTAGCGTCCTCTGGTTCGGACCCTCTCGCTTCCCTTCAAAAGTCAGCTTGACCAAGAAGAACCGACCAACGCTGAGCCCAATGAAAAGCCTCTACCTGCCAGTAACCCCCCCCCCCCCCCCCCCATGCTTGTGGTGTCGTTTGCAATCCTGCTGTGACCGGGCTTTTAGACTTAACAAAGGCATTGCAGGCGCTGAGAACTAACAAGAGCACTTCTAATACTTTACACAAAGGCAACACATCAGTACACGAACGTAGGATTATTAGACACAGGAAGACAGTAGTGCGTACCGGTAAGCGTTGAGAAGTAGCATCAGCATGCCATACATCCACTCAGAAAGAACCCCTGAACACAGACGCGTACGAAGGTTCGGTACGACTGGAGTATTTGGATCCTGACCAGGGTCAGCCGGTGTGCAGGGACAGACCACACACTACCAACACTGGTCTCAGTAGAGTCCCACAGTCCTTCACAAAGACACGTCACAGTGTGTTGGGCTCATTATTCAAAGGGGAGGGCCCCAAAGAAGCAACAAAAGATCATCATTCCAGCAGAAAGTCAAAACAATGTGTTAACAAGAGTTTCATTTTTCATGACATGCACTGCGTTTCTTTAAATAAGTACAAGTTAATAGAATTTAACTTTCAATCAATGAACGACTAATAAAAGAAGTGCCGGTGTGACATCTCCGGGTGCGCACATGATGGAGCGGGATTGTTGAGACGCATCATTGAGGCTGGAGGTGTGCTGCAGGTGTTCCTCAGGGCCGTGGCCTCGTCGCTCCACTCAGGCAAACAGCTGCTACACAAAGGGCCGTTAGTGGCATTGTTCTCAAGCAGCAGCTTCTTTGCATTCTGATAAAATGATGAAAAATGCCATGATGCAAGAAAGAAGAAACGCAATGCTAAACAAATAGAATTAGAGAACAAAATCTGTCAATTGGAAAATAAGCATAAACAAGGGATATTGTCAAACTCTCTAATTGCTCTCTAAACTCTTCATGCAGCCCACAGGGAGCTTCAAGAATTACTTTCTGAAAAGATTGAGGGAAACTTGAGATTTGTAAAGCATCAATATTATGAAGATGGAAACAGAGCGAGGAGGCTTTCAAATTATAGAAGCAACAATCCTCCAATATTGTCCATAAATTAAAATCTGGAAACGGACTCTTAGTTAAGCCCAAGGAAATAGCTGACGCCTTTGCAAAGTTTTATAAAACTCTTTATCTAGATACAGACACTTGTCTGGATGAATCTAAAACAGCTCACTTCCTACAAAACATTAACGTCACTGAGTTATCAGATGCGGTAGCTGCGGAGCTGGATGAACCAATTCAGGATTGGGGAATTAAAAAAACCATTTCATCCCTTAAAAATAATAAAAGCCCTGGTCCAGATGGCTTCATAAAGGAATTCTATAAATGTTTTCATGAGGAACTTACCCCACTCCTTTTAAATGCTTACCACTATGCGCTAGAAACAAAAACAATGGCGGCTTCGTGGTCAGAAGCAACAATAGTGGTAATACATAAAGATGGTAAGGATCATTACAGGCCATTATCTATGCTGAATGGAGATGTTCGATCCTGACCGCTATATTGGCGCAGCGACTGAATGATGTTATAGGTAGCATTATCCATCCGGACCAGACCGGATTCATTGCTGGACGACACTACGGAAATAACCTACGCCGCTTACTTAACATCGTCTCCCATCAAAAACAGTGTAAAATTATGACTACAGTATTATCATTAGATGCCCAAAAGGCATTTGATCGAGTGTCCTGGAAATACTTAATTCAAACACTAAAAAGATTTAAATTTGGTCCTAAATTTATAGATTGGATTGAAACAATTTATTCTTCACCCCAGGCAGCTCGGAAAGGTTTACGTTGGGGCGTGGCTGCAGACAAGGCTGGCCAATGTCACCCTTGCTCTTTGCTCTAAGTATCGAGCCGTTTACTACTTACCTACTTATCAGAGATGAGGATAAAATTAATTAATTGGCGATGATTCCCATAAAATATCCTTATATGCTGATGACGTCCTTTTATATCTGACAGATCTACCCACGACTGTCCCATGCTTACTTGAAAAGTTAACATCGTATGCATACTATTCAGGGTATAAAATCAATGTCGATAAGACGGAGGCCATGGATGTTTTGGGGAACATCCCACCGGATTTAAAACGGCAAAGCGGCTTTCATTGGCCTAAAAAAGGCATAAAGTACTTGGGCATTAATATTCCTCTCCCACTAGACAATCTGTTTGACACAAATTATGGTAGACTAATTAATATAATAAAAAGTGATTTGGATCGCTGGTCTGCGTTACCCCTGTCCCTCTTAGGCCGCATAGAATCAGTCCGCATGAATGTCCTACCCAGGCTCCTGTATTTATTTCAAATGCTACCAATCGAAATACCCAAGCCAACATTTGAAGTATTAGACAAAATAATTTCAAAATTCATATGGCAAGGAAAGCGCCCTCGAATAAAATATAAAACTCTCCAAGGATTTAAGGAAGAGGGAGGCCTTAATCTTCCTAACTTTAAATCATTGATTTCATATATAAAAAATGATGCTGATAGGAGATGGTTAAGCGTTGAACAGAAGATGTGCACTGACCCTCTACAGGCATTGCCATTTGCTGACATTCCATCTCAGGGGTCAGCAGAGTGGACTAAAGTCATGCTTGACATTTGGAAGAGAACCAGGATTACTTTCAAGTTACCAACAAACATCTCTATACTGTCTAGCGTTGGTTATATTAAACCCTTTACACCAGGCAAGATGGACACAGGCTTCCTAAAACGGGCTGACCATGGTCTTATCTACATACACCAGTTAATTGATAATGATTATTTATTGTGTAGGGAATTTCCGTATTGAATGGGATTCCACAACGTGATTACACGCCGACATCACAACAGGGAGCACCACATTTATGTTTGTGTCATTATTACTGATTCACTTGAACGCCTCACCTGGTGACGACACATAATGACGCAGGTAAACATGGGCTTAGATTGGCTGGGGCTAATCCCCGCCTACAGGAGACGTAATGACGTGTTGAAGCAGGAAACGCCGGCATTCCGCCATGATGCATTCACGAGACGCACGGTGGAATCCAGCGCTGATATCCGATATAACTGTACTGATCTGCATATTATATAAATCCTCCTTATTGACCACACCCCACAACGGAGAACAAAGAACCGGGAAAGGGTTAGGAAAACCCGAAAAATTGTCATTTGATCAGCTGAGAAGAAAATACCAACTCAATAAAAACGACTTCTTTAGATACCTGCAAATACGATCTTTCTTAGTGTCTCACAGAGATTGGAAAAAAGTGCTGGAACCATCGGCCATTGAAAAATTCCTTATACTAATTCAAAAACGAGAAGGAGATCAAAAAGTAATTACAAAGCTATATAAAATATTTAAGTCAATGACTCAAAACAAGCCCATTTTGGCGAGGCAGAGATGGGAGGCGGAGGAGTCACAAAATATATCTGACGAACTGTGGAAAGAGGCGTGTATAGCGGCACACCAGACCACAAACTCAAATACATGGAGAGAATTCAAATGGAAAATACTCAGCAGATATTTCAGGACTCCAGACATTGTAGCTAAAATGACACCGAATATACAAAGTCTATGCTGGAGAAACTGCAGCACGGATGTGCCTAATCACACTCACACACACTCACACACTCACACACACACACTCACACACACACACACACACTCACACACACACACACACACACTCACACACACACTCTGGTCATGTCCTAAAATAAAAACATTTTGGGATGAGGTGTATCCTGCCATAAACCAGATCTTTCAGTCAGAAATAGCGAGGGATGTGACGGTGGCTGTTCTGGGTATTACTCCACCAGGGCTGCAAGGACGACCTGCAACCGACCTTTGAACCATACGTTTCACAGCAGCCCTGAAATGCATCACAAACTCATGGATGAAGACAGAACCACCGTCGCTTAACGTTTGGAAAGTAAAACTGAAAGAACTTTACGAAATGGAAGCGATAACTTACTCACTACGGCTGCAGTTACACACTTTCAATGGCCGATGGCGACCAGCAGAGGGCTTTTGATGTAGAGGCTCATCAAAGGGATAAGGGGTGTACCGCCACCGTGGTTAAGATTTGTTTCTCGTTGTACAGGAAGCGTGGACCGGGGTCTGGATGTGTGTTGTTTTGTGTATCATGTGGAAAATAATATTAGTATTAAATGCTCTGTTGCTGTTAAAAAACTTAAATAAAATTTAAGTGGAAAAAAAAATGCCGTGATGCCGACTTCCTTCTCATTTCTTAGAAATGTGTCCTGTCGTCATTTCTAACATTTTCAGAACGGGAACTGGCACGTCGCTGTTGTGAGTGCGTGACTCTTCCTGCTAAAGCATATCAAACATCTGCTCTGACTAAACTAAACCCGACTCAAAGAGTTCCTCTTCCTCGCTCCACCTCCCTGCATCGCTCAGCTTGAACTGAAGCTCATTGCTGTGATTAATGTTCAACCGAGAAGTCAAAACCAGCGCATGCTCCTTTAACCCTTTAGATGATTAGCTGTAACAAGCAGAGAATTAACATTTTCACACAATCCAACTATGTATATTCTTACTAAGGTTTCCATTACTTTCAAGAATTGCGTACACAACTGTTTGTAAAGAGAGATATTTTTCTAGCTTGTACTACGCTCAGTTTTCCTTTCAGGAACTGCAGAAACTTTCTTTTGCAGAATTAGACTTTTCCATTGAACATAAACCGTTACTGAGGATGCAGCTGATGGATCTGTGCCGGCTCACAGAGGACTCAGAGACAAGTTGAAAGGTCACATATTATACCTGCTTTCTACAAGTTAACGCAGTTTTCAGTCACTGATATGAAATATCTGAGCCAGGATTTGGTCAAAATAGCAAACGGATGCTGCAGGACAGCGTCCCTCATTCCTGTCTCAAACAGATGCTGCAGGACAGCGTCCCTCATTTCTGTCTCAAACAGATGCTGCAGGACAACGTCCCTCATTTCTGTCTCAAACAGATGCTGCAGGACAGCGTCCCTCATTTCTGTCTCAAACAGATGCTGCAGGACAACGTCCCTCATTTCTGTCTCAAACAGATGCTGCAGGACAACGTCCCTCATTTCTGTATCAAACAGATGCTGCAGGACAGCGTCCCTCATTTCTGTCTCAAACAGATGCTGCAGGACAGCGTCCCTCATTTCTGTCTCAAACAGACGCTGCAGGACAGCGTCCCTCATTTCTGTTTCAAGCAGATGCTGCAGGACAGCGTCCCTCATTTCTGTCTCAAACAGATGCTGCAGGACAGCGTCCCTCATTCCTGTCTCAAACAGACGCTGCAGGACAGCGTCCCTCATTTCTGTCTCAAACAGCTCCTGCAGGACAGCGTCCCTCATTTCTGTCTCAAACAGATGCTGCAGGACAGCGTCCCTCATTTCTGTCTCAAGCAGATGCTGCAGGACAGCGTCCCTCATTTCTGTCTCAAACAGATGCTGCAGGACAGCGTCCCTCATTTCTGTCTCAAACAGATGCTGCAGGACAGCGTCCCTCATCTCCGTCTTAAACAGATGCTGCAGGACAGCGTCCCTCATTTCTGTCTCAAGCAGATGCTGCAGGACAGCGTCCCTCATTTCTGTTTCAAGCAGATGCTGCAGGACAGCGTCCCTCATTTCTGTCTCAAGCAGATGCTGCAGGACACGTCCCTCATTTCTGTCTCAAACAGATGCTGCAGGACAGCGTCCCTCATCTCCGTCTTAAACAGATGCTGCAGGACAGCGTCCCTCATTTCTGTCTCAAACAGATGCTGCAGGACAGCGTCCCTCATTTCTGTTTCAAGCAGATGCTGCAGGACAGCGTCCCTCATTTCTGTCTCAAACAGATGCTGCAGGACAGCGTCCCTCATTTCTGTCTCAAACAGATGCTGCAGGACAGCGTCCCTCATTTCTGTCTCAAACAGATGCTGCAGGACAGCGTCCCTCATTTCTGTCTTAAACAGATGCTGCAGGACAGCGTCCCTCATTTCTGTCTCAAGCAGATGCTGCAGGACAGCGTCCCTCATTTCTGTTTCAAGCAGATGCTGCAGGACAGCGTCCCTCATTTCTGTCTCAAGCAAATGCTGCAGGACAGCGTCCCTCATTTCTGTCTCAAGCAGATGCTGCAGGACAGCGTCCCTCATTTCTGTCTTAAACAGATGCTGCAGGACAGCGTCCCTCATTTCTGTCTCAAACAGATGCTGCAGGACAGCGTCCCTCATCTCCGTCTTAAACAGATGCTGCAGGACAGCGTCCCTCATTTCTGTCTTAAACAGATGCTGCAGGACAGCGTCCCTCATTTCTGTCTCAAACAGATGCTGCAGGACAGCGTCCCTCATTTCTGTCTCAAACAGATGCTGCAGGACAGCGTCCCTCATTTCTGTTTCAAGCAGATGCTGCAGGACAGCGTCCCTCATTTCTGTCTCAAGCAAATGCTGCAGGACAGCGTCCCTCATTTCTGTCTCAAGCAGATGCTGCAGGACAGCGTCCCTCATCTCCGTCTTAAACAGATGCTGCAGGACAGCGTCCCTCATTTCTGTCTTAAACAGATGCTGCAGGACAGCGTCCCTCATTTCTGTCTCAAGCAGATGCTGCAGGACAGCGTCCCTCATTTCTGTCTCAAGCAAATGCTGCAGGACAGCGTCCCTCATTTCTGTCTCAAACAGATGCTGCAGGACAGCGTCCCTCATCTCCGTCTTAAACAGATGCTGCAGGACAGCGTCCCTCATTTCTGTCTCAAGCAGATGCTGCAGGACAGCGTCCCTCATTTCTGTCTCAAACAGATGCTGCAGGACAGCGTCCCTCTTTTCTGTCTCAAGCAGATGCTGCAGGACAGCGTCCCTCATTTCTGTCTCAAGCAGATGCTGCAGGACAGCGTCCCTCATTTCTGTTTCAAGCAGATGCTGCAGGACAGCGTCCCTCATTTCTGTCTCAAGCAAATGCTGCAGGACAGCGTCCCTCATTTCTGTCTCAAGCAGATGCTGCAGGACAGCGTCCCTCATCTCCGTCTTAAACAGATGCTGCAGGACAGCGTCCCTCATTTCTGTCTTAAACAGATGCTGCAGGACAGCGTCCCTCATTTCTGTCTCAAGCAGATGCTGCAGGACAGCGTCCCTCATTTCTGTCTTAAACAGATGCTGCAGGACAGCGTCCCTCATTTCTGTCTCAAACAGATGCTGCAGGACAGCGTCCCTCATCTCCGTCTTAAACAGATGCTGCAGGACAGCGTCCCTCATTTCTGTCTTAAACAGATGCTGCAGGACAGCGTCCCTCATTTCTGTCTCAAACAGATGCTGCAGGACAGCGTCCCTCATTTCTGTCTCAAACAGATGCTGCAGGACAGCGTCCCTCATTTCTGTCTTAAACAGATGCTGCAGGACAGCGTCCCTCATTTCTGTCTCAAGCAGATGCTGCAGGACAGCGTCCCTCATTTCTGTTTCAAGCAGATGCTGCAGGACAGCGTCCCTCATTTCTGTCTCAAGCAAATGCTGCAGGACAGCGTCCCTCATTTCTGTCTCAAGCAGATGCTGCAGGACAGCGTCCCTCATCTCCGTCTTAAACAGATGCTGCAGGACAGCGTCCCTCATTTCTGTCTTAAACAGATGCTGCAGGACAGCGTCCCTCATTTCTGTCTCAAGCAGATGCTGCAGGACAGCGTCCCTCATTTCTGTCTCAAGCAAATGCTGCAGGACAGCGTCCCTCATTTCTGTCTCAAACAGATGCTGCAGGACAGCGTCCCTCATCTCCGTCTTAAACAGATGCTGCAGGACAGCGTCCCTCATTTCTGTCTCAAGCAGATGCTGCAGGACAGCGTCCCTCATTTCTGTCTCAAACAGATGCTGCAGGACAGCGTCCCTCTTTTCTGTCTCAAGCAGATGCTGCAGGACAGCGTCCCTCATTTCTGTCTCAAACAGATGCTGCAGGACAGCGTCCCTCATCTCCGCCTTAAACAGATGCTGCAGGACAGCGTCCCTCTTTTCTGTCTCAAACAGATGCTGCAGGACAGCGTCCCTCATCTCCATCTTAAACAGATGCTGCAGGACAGCGTCCCTCATTTCTGTCTTAAACAGATGCTGCAGGACAGCGTCCCTCATTTCTGTCTTAAACAGATGCTGCAGGACAGCGTCCCTCTTTTCTGTCTGAAGCAGATGCTGCAGGACAGCGTCCCTCATTTCTGTCTCAAACAGATGCTGCAGGACAGCGTCCCTCATTTCTGTCTCAAACAGATGCTGCAGGACAGCGTCCCTCATTTCTGTCTCAAGCAAATGCTGCAGGACAGCGTCCCTCATTTCTGTCTCAAACAGATGCTGCAGGACAGCGTCCCTCATCTCTGTCTTAAACAGATGCTGCAGGACAGCGTCCCTCATTTCTGTCTCAAGCAGATGCTGCAGGACAGCGTCCCTCATTTCTGTCTCAAACAGATGCTGCAGGACAGCGTCCCTCATTTCTGTCTCAAACAGATGCTGCAGGACAGCGTCCCTCATTTCTGTCTCAAACAGATGCTGCAGGACAGCGTCCCTCATTTCTGTCTTAAACAGATGCTGCAGGACACGTCCCTCATTTCTGTCTCAAACAGATGCTGCAGGACAGCGTCCCTCATCTCCGTCTTAAACAGATGCTGCAGGACAGCGTCCCTCATTTCTGTCTTAAACAGATGCTGCAGGACAGCGTCCCTCATTTCTGTCTTAAACAGATGCTGCAGGACAGCGTCCCTCATCTCCGTCTCAAACAGATGCTGCAGGACAGCGTCCCTCATCTCCGTCTTAAACAGATGCTGCAGGACAGCGTCCCTCATTTCTGTCTTAAACAGATGCTGCAGGACAGCGTCCCTCATTTCTGTCTCAAACAGATGCTGCAGGACAGCGTCCCTCATTTCTGTTTAAAGCAGATGCTGCAGGACAGCGTCCCTCATTTCTGTCTCAAACAGATGCTGCAGGACAGCGTCCCTCATTTCTGTCTCAAACAGATGCTGCAGGACAGCGTCCCTCTTTTCTGTCTCAAACAGATGCTGCAGGACAGCGTCCCTCATCTCCTTCTTAAACAGATGCTGCAGGACAGCGTCCCTCATTTCTGTCTTAAACAGATGCTGCAGGACAGCGTCCCTCATTTCTGTCTTAAACAGATGCTGCAGGACAGCGTCCCTCATTTCTGTCTCAAGCAGATGCTGCAGGACAGCGTCCCTCATTTCTGTCTCAAACAGATGCTGCAGGACAGCGTCCCTCATTTCTGTCTCAAACAGATGCTGCAGGACAGCGTCCCTCATTTCTGTCTCAAACAGATGCTGCAGGACAGCGTCCCTCATTTCTGTCTCAAACAGATGCTGCAGGACAGCGTCCCTCATTTCTGTCTCAAACAGATGCTGCAGGACAGCGTCCCTCATTTCTGTCTCAAACAGATGCTGCAGGACAGCGTCCCTCATTTCTGTCTTAAACAGATGCTGCAGGACACGTCCCTCATTTCTGTCTCAAACAGATGCTGCAGGACAGCGTCCCTCATCTCCGTCTTAAACACATGCTGCAGGACAGCGTCCCTCATTTCTGTCTTAAACAGATGCTGCAGGACAGCGTCCCTCATTTCTGTCTCAAACAGATGCTGCAGGACAGCGTCCCTCATTTCTGTTTCAAGCAGATGCTGCAGGACAGCGTCCCTCATTTCTGTCTCAAGCAGATGCTGCAGGACAGCGTCCCTCATTTCTGTCTCAAGCAGATGCTGCAGGACAGCGTCCCTCATTTCTGTCTCAAACAGATGCTGCAGGACAGCGTCCCTCATTTCTGTCTTAAACAGATGCTGCAGGACAGCGTCCCTCATTTCTGTCTCAAACAGATGCTGCAGGACAGCGTCCCTCATTTCTGTCTCAAGCAGATGCTGCAGGACAGCGTCCCTCATTTCTGTCTCAAACAGATGCTGCAGGACAGCGTCCCTCATTTCTGTCTCAAACAGATGCTGCAGGACAGCGTCCCTCATTTCTGTCTTAAACAGATGCTGCAGGACACGTCCCTCATTTCTGTCTCAAACAGATGCTGCAGGACAGCGTCCCTCATCTCCGTCTTAAACAGATGCTGCAGGACAGCGTCCCTCATTTCTGTCTTAAACAGATGCTGCAGGACAGCGTCCCTCATTTCTGTCTTAAACAGATGCTGCAGGACAGCGTCCCTCATCTCCGTCTCAAACAGATGCTGCAGGACAGCGTCCCTCATCTCCGTCTTAAACAGATGCTGCAGGACAGCGTCCCTCATTTCTGTCTTAAACAGATGCTGCAGGACAGCGTCCCTCATTTCTGTCTCAAACAGATGCTGCAGGACAGCGTCCCTCATTTCTGTTTAAAGCAGATGCTGCAGGACAGCGTCCCTCATTTCTGTCTCAAACAGATGCTGCAGGACAGCGTCCCTCATTTCTGTCTCAAACAGATGCTGCAGGACAGCGTCCCTCTTTTCTGTCTCAAACAGATGCTGCAGGACAGCGTCCCTCATCTCCTTCTTAAACAGATGCTGCAGGACAGCGTCCCTCATTTCTGTCTTAAACAGATGCTGCAGGACAGCGTCCCTCATTTCTGTCTTAAACAGATGCTGCAGGACAGCGTCCCTCATTTCTGTCTCAAGCAGATGCTGCAGGACAGCGTCCCTCATTTCTGTCTCAAACAGATGCTGCAGGACAGCGTCCCTCATTTCTGTCTCAAACAGATGCTGCAGGACAGCGTCCCTCATTTCTGTCTCAAACAGATGCTGCAGGACAGCGTCCCTCATTTCTGTCTCAAACAGATGCTGCAGGACAGCGTCCCTCATTTCTGTCTCAAACAGATGCTGCAGGACAGCGTCCCTCATTTCTGTCTCAAACAGATGCTGCAGGACAGCGTCCCTCATTTCTGTCTTAAACAGATGCTGCAGGACACGTCCCTCATTTCTGTCTCAAACAGATGCTGCAGGACAGCGTCCCTCATCTCCGTCTTAAACACATGCTGCAGGACAGCGTCCCTCATTTCTGTCTTAAACAGATGCTGCAGGACAGCGTCCCTCATTTCTGTCTCAAACAGATGCTGCAGGACAGCGTCCCTCATTTCTGTTTCAAGCAGATGCTGCAGGACAGCGTCCCTCATTTCTGTCTCAAGCAGATGCTGCAGGACAGCGTCCCTCATTTCTGTCTCAAGCAGATGCTGCAGGACAGCGTCCCTCATTTCTGTCTCAAACAGATGCTGCAGGACAGCGTCCCTCATTTCTGTCTTAAACAGATGCTGCAGGACAGCGTCCCTCATTTCTGTCTCAAACAGATGCTGCAGGACAGCGTCCCTCATTTCTGTCTCAAGCAGATGCTGCAGGACAGCGTCCCTCATTTCTGTCTCAAACAGATGCTGCAGGACAGCGTCCCTCATTTCTGTCTCAAACAGATGCTGCAGGACAGCGTCCCTCATTTCTGTCTCAAACAGATGCTGCAGGACAGCGTCCCTCATTTCTGTCTCAAACAGATGCTGCAGGACAGCGTCCCTCATTTCTGTCTCAAACAGATGCTGCAGGACAGCGTCCCTCATTTCTGTCTCAAACAGATGCTGCAGGACAGCGTCCCTCATTTCTGTCTTAAACAGATGCTGCAGGACACGTCCCTCATTTCTGTCTCAAACAGATGCTGCAGGACAGCGTCCCTCATCTCCGTCTTAAACAGATGCTGCAGGACAGCGTCCCTCATTTCTGTCTTAAACAGATGCTGCAGGACAGCGTCCCTCATTTCTGTCTCAAACAGATGCTGCAGGACAGCGTCCCTCATTTCTGTTTCAAGCAGATGCTGCAGGACAGCGTCCCTCATTTCTGTCTCAAGCAGATGCTGCAGGACAGCGTCCCTCATTTCTGTCTCAAGCAGATGCTGCAGGACAGCGTCCCTCATTTCTGTCTCAAACAGATGCTGCAGGACAGCGTCCCTCATTTCTGTCTCAAACAGATGCTGCAGGACAGCGTCCCTCATTTCTGTCTCAAACAGATGCTGCAGGACAGCGTCCCTCATTTCTGTCTTAAACAGATGCTGCAGGACAGCGTCCCTCATTTCTGTCTTAAACAGATGCTGCAGACAGCGTCCCTCATTTCTGTCTCAAACAGATGCTGCAGGACAGCGTCCCTCATTTCTGTCTTAAACAGATGCTGCAGGACAGCGTCCCTCATCTCCGTCTCAAACAGATGCTGCAGGACAGCGTCCCTCATCTCCGTCTTAAACAGATGCTGCAGGACAGCGTCCCTCATTTCTGTCTTAAACAGATGCTGCAGGACAGCGTCCCTCATTTCTGTCTTAAACAGATGCTGCAGGACAGCGTCCCTCATTTCTGTCTCAAGCAGATGCTGCAGGACAGCGTCCCTCATTTCTGTCTCAAACAGATGCTGCAGGACAGCGTCCCTCATTTCTGTCTCAAACAGATGCTGCAGGACAGCGTCCCTCATTTCTGTCTCAAACAGATGCTGCAGGACAGCGTCCCTCATTTCTGTCTCAAACAGATGCTGCAGGACAGCGTCCCTCATTTCTGTCTCAAGCAGATGCTGCAGGACACGTCCCTCATTTCTGTCTCAAGCAGATGCTGCAGGACACGTCCCTCATTTCTGTCTCAAACAGATGCTGCAGGACAGCGTCCCTCATTTCTGTCTTAAACAGATGCTGCAGGACAGCGTCCCTCATTTCTGTCTCAAACAGATGCTGCAGGAATGCGTCCCTCATTTCTGTTTCAAGCAGATGCTGCAGGACAGCGTCCCTCATTTCTGTCTCAAGCAGATGCTGCAGGACAGCGTCCCTCATCTCCGTCTCAAACAGATGCTGCAGGACAGCGTCCCTCATCTCCGTCTTAAACAGATGCTGCAGGACAGCATCCCTCATTTCTGTCTCAAACAGATGCTGCAGGACAGCGTCCCTCATTTCTGTCTTAAACAGATGCTGCAGGACAGCGTCCCTCATTTCTGTCTTAAACAGATGCTGCAGGACAGCGTCCCTCATTTCTGTCTCAAACAGATGCTGCAGGACAGCGTCCCTCATTTCTGTCTTAAACAGATGCTGCAGGACAGCGTCCCTCATTTCTGTCTTAAACAGATGCTGCAGGACAGCGTCCCTCATTTCTGTCTCAAACAGATGCTGCAGGACAGCGTCCCTCATTTCTGTCTCAAGCAGATGCTGCAGGACAGCGTCCCTCATTTCTGTCTCAAACAGATGCTGCAGGACAGCGTCCCTCATTTCTGTCTTAAACAGATGCTGCAGGACAGCGTCCCTCATTTCTGTCTTAAACAGATGCTGCAGGACAGCGTCCCTCATTTCTGTCTCAAACAGATGCTGCAGGACAGCGTCCCTCATTTCTGTCTCAAGCAGATGCTGCAGGACAGCGTCCCTCATTTCTGTTTCAAACAGATGCTGCAGGACAGCGTCCCTCATCTCCGTCTTAAACAGATGCTGCAGGACAGCATCCCTCATTTCTGTCTCAAACAGATGCTGCAGGACAGCGTCCCTCATTTCTGTCTTAAACAGATGCTGCAGGACAGCGTCCCTCATTTCTGTCTTAAACAGATGCTGCAGGACAGCGTCCCTCATTTCTGTCTCAAACAGATGCTGCAGGACAGCGTCCCTCATTTCTGTCTTAAACAGATGCTGCAGGACAGCGTCCCTCATTTCTGTCTTAAACAGATGCTGCAGGACAGCGTCCCTCATTTCTGTCTCAAACAGATGCTGCAGGACAGCGTCCCTCATTTCTGTCTCAAGCAGATGCTGCAGGACAGCGTCCCTCATTTCTGTCTCAAACAGATGCTGCAGGACAGCGTCCCTCATTTCTGTCTTAAACAGATGCTGCAGGACAGCGTCCCTCATTTCTGTCTTAAACAGATGCTGCAGGACAGCGTCCCTCATTTCTGTCTCAAACAGATGCTGCAGGACAGCGTCCCTCATTTCTGTCTCAAGCAGATGCTGCAGGACAGCGTCCCTCATTTCTGTCTCAGCTTTGTCAGAAACTCTCTGAACCCGGAAGCAAAAGTACGTTCACAGCGAGCACGCACGCAGCAGCGCTACCATGGTAAAGAGACGTGAAGGGCGTTTGACACACACGGCGCGATGACGGAATAAAAATGCTTTGAATCCTGCATCCCCCCCCCCCCCCTCCCGGACACCTAAATAAGATGCTCAAGCCATCTCACCGGGCTGCGCTCAACACGACCTTGTTCTTTGGGTCACTACCCAAAGCTCGTGACCACAGGTGAGGGTAGGAACGGAGATCGATCGGCAGGTGAGGGTAGGAACGGAGATCGACCGGCAGGTGAGGGTAGGAACGGAGATCGACCGGCAGGTGAGGGCAGGAACGGAGATCGACCGGCAGGTGAGGGTAGGAACGGAGATCGACCGGCAGGTGAGGGTAGGAACGGAGATCGACCCCCAGGTGAGGGTAGGAACGGAGATCGACCTGCAGGTGAGGGTAGGAACGGAGATCGACCCCCAGGTGAGGGTAGGAACGGAGATCGACCGACAGGTGAGGGTAGGAACGGAGATCGACCGGCAGGTGAGGGGAGGAACGGAGATCGACCGGCAGGTGAGGGTAGGAACGGAGATCGACCTGCAGGTGAGGGTAGGAACAGAGATCGACCTGCAGGTGAGGGTAGGAACGGAGATCGACCCCCAGGTGAGGGTAGGAACGGAGATCGACCGGCAGGTGAGGGTAGGAACGGAGATCGACCGTCAGGTGAGGGTAGGAACGGAGATCGACCCCCAGGTGAGGGTAGGAACGGAGATCGACCTGCAGGTGAGGGTAGGAACGGAGATCGACCGGCAGGTGAGGGTAGGAACGGAGATCGACCTGCAGGTGAGGGGAGGAACGGAGATCGACCCCCAGGTGAGGGTAGGAACGGAGATCGACCGACAGGTGAGGGTAGGAACGGAGATCGACCGGCAGGTGAGGGGAGGAACGGAGATCGACCCCCAGGTGAGGGTAGTTCAGTTCAGTTCAGTTCAGTTCAGTTCAGTTCAGTTCAGAGCTTTATTGTCCCACAAGGGGAAATTTGCTTTGCAGCAGAGGTCACAACAACAACAATAATACCACAGGACGACATGGAACATGTAAAGTAAAACAACAATAAAAACAACCTTAAAAAAATAAAAAATAAATCTGTCCTATCTCTGGGATGGAGGCCCTAATGAATAAAGTGCTGCTTAGCAGTGCAGACAAGTGAAGGTTAGTGCAGGTTAAGAACATTTATTGCACTTGGGACAAACGAAAATTTAAATCTATTGCTCTTTATCCTGGGGAGCTTGTATCTCCGCCCAGAGCGTAGGAGAACAAACTCCTCCAAGAGAGGGTGATCCGAGGTGGACAGAATCGACCGTGCCTTCCGCAACACCTGCCGGTCAAAGATTTCAGCCGAGGAAAGCTGCTGTGAGCCAATGATTTTACTCGCTACCTTCACAATGCTGGACAAACTGATTTTGTTTTGCACTGTGAGATTTCCATACCAGGAAATTATACAGAAGGTTAAAATGGACTCGATAAAAGATTTATAAAATAAGACCATCAAAGTTTTGTCCACATTAAAAGTGTTCAGTCTGCGCAGAAAGTGGAGTATCTGCAGACCCTTTTTGCAGATTGCAGAAGAGTTTTGGTCATGCTTCAGCTTATAATCGATCACAGTTCCCAGGTACTTGTATCGACCGGCAGGTGAGGGTAGGAACGGAGATCGACCGGCAGGTGAGGGTAGGAACGGAGATCGACCCCCAGGTGAGGGTAGGAACGGAGATCGACCGGCAGGTGAGAGTAGGAACGGAGATCGACCGGCAGGTGAGGGTAGGAACGGAGATCGACCGGCAGGTGAGGGGAGGGAAATTGACAATAATTATCCAGAAGAGTGAGATCAGGCCCAGGTTTGTTTGTCTTTTTTTGTTTTGGTTGGACAATAGCTGATTCAAAGTAATTTCTGGCACAACGTATAAAGTAAATGGGGCCGGGTCTAATACAGATCCTCACATAAAAATTACCCTAATGTTGGAATTATGTAAAAAATATTGGAGGATACGTTCATATGAGAAATCACTCTCCTGAGTTGAGGTTGTGGAGATTAGAAAACGGATCAACAAACGTAGGTGTACGTGGTACAACAGCAGAAGTCAAGGTGATGCCGAGTCGCCTGAACTAAGGAGCTACCAAGATTCAAGATGCTTTATTATCATTATGCGTACATAATAAAATCGTGAGAAGGCCCACGGCTTAAGGCACACATCATAACATAATCAAAATCAAAAACTAAATTATCTCTCTTAAAGAAACAATATATACACAGAGAGAGAGTGAGAATCACAGGCAGGAGTGCAGAATAGCAGCAGCAGCAACAGGACCGGCATAAAGCGTCCCAGATCACTACAAGGGAACGACTGCTTTCACAGCTCGGGGGAAGAAGCTGTTCCTGAGCCTCGCTGTGCTGCTTCTTATTGTCCTGAACCGCCTCCCTGATGGGGGCGGGACAAACAGTCTGTGGCCCGGGTGGGTGGGGTCTGTGGGCGGGACAAACAGTCTGTGGCCCGGGTGGGTGGGGTCTGTGGCGATGCGTCTGGCCCTCCTCTGGACTCTGGAGGTGTAAACAGAGTCCAGATCAGGCAGACGGTGACCCACAATCCCCTGAGCTGTCCTCACCACCCGGGATAGGTCCTTCCTGTCCTGCGCCGTGCAGCTGCCGTCCCACACGGTCGCACTGAGACACAGGATGCTCTCTATCGTGGCCCGGTAGAAGTCTTCAAGCAGCACAGAGGAGAGTCCAGCCCGCTTCAGCTTCCTGAGGAAGAAGAGCCGTTGCTGGGCCTTCTTCACCAGGTGTCTGGTGCTGAGTGTCCAGGAGAGGTCAGAGGAGATGTGGATGCCCAGGAATTTAATGTTCTCCACACGCTCCACTGCTTCCCCTCGTATGCACAGGGGGGCGTGTTCAGTCTTCCTGGACCTCCTGTAGTCCACTATGACCTCCTTGGTCTTGCTGGTGTTCAGAACAAGGCTGTTCCTCGAGCACCACAGCATCAGGTTCTGGACCTCCTCTCTGTAGTGGGTCTCATCGTTGTTGGAGATGTGACCCACCACAGTGGTGTCGTCAGCAAACCTCACAACCATGTTTGTGGAGTGGATGCAGAGCAGGGCTGAGAACGCAACCCTGGGGGGTCCCAGTGTTCAGGATCAGAGGGGAGGATGTGGTGTCTCCTATCCTCACCACCTGGGGCCGGTTGCTGAGGAAGTCCCTGACCCAGGAGCAGAGCGGTGGAGACAGTCCCAGGCTGTGGAGCTTCAGAGCCAGCATGTCCGGCGGGACGGTGTTAAAAGCTGAACTGAAGTCCACAAACAGCATCCTGACGTAGGTGTTAGGCTGCTCCAGGTGAGTCAGGGCCGAGTGAAGTGTCAGCGAGACGGCGTCCTCCGTGGAGCGGTTCCCCCTGTAGGCGAACTGCAGGCTGTCCAAGCCAGCAGGGACGGCGTCCTTGATGTGTTTAAGGAGGATCCTCTCGAAGCACTTCATCACCACCGGAGTCAGAGCAACAGGGCGGTAGTCGTTGAGGCAGGAGATGGATGATTTATTGGGTACCGGCACAATGATGGAGGACTTAAGGCAGGCAGGGACGGTGGACAGCTGCAGGGACAGGTTGAAGATGTCCAGGTGAACCCCTGCCAGTTGGTCAGCACACGTCTTCAGTGTCCGGCCTGACACGCCATCTGGTCCCGCAGCCTTGTTGATGTTGATCCTCCTCAGGGCTGAGGAGACCTGGTGCAGCTGCAGGACGAGCGGCTGATGCTGCACCTCAGGCTGGGGCAGATCCACAGACCTTCTGCTGCTCGGAGAGTCGAAGCGTGAGAAGAATCTGTTCAGGGTGTCAGGCAGGGTGGAGTCGTGGCTGGCGTGCTGCTCCCTGCGTTTGTAGTCCGTCACAGCCCTGATGCCTTTCCACATGTCACGTGGGTTCTTGTTCTCAAAGTGCTCCTCAATGCGCTGCTTGTATCTGTGCTTTGCCTGCTTGATGCCTCTTTTTAGCTCACTCCGTGCCCTGCTATAGGCCAGCCGGTCTCCTGCTCTGTAGGCTGCATCCCGGGCTCTGAGCAGAAGCCGCACCGTGCTGTCCACCCACGGTTTCTGGTTCGGGAAAACCGTGATCGTCTTTGTGGGAAGGACAGCATCAGTGCAGAAGTGAACATAGGAAAGCACAGATGACGTGTACTCCTCAAAATCTGCATCCTCTTTGAATACCTCCCAGTCCGTGTGCTCAAAACAGTCCTGCATAAGGTTGAGGACAAATGATAATTGAGTGAATCAATGAATGTGTCATTCATTCATTCATTCAGCTGCTTATCCAAAGTTACAGGTCACAAGTTCTGCTGGAACCTATCCCAGCCGGCTACGGGCTAGAGGCGAGGTCCACACAGACACACAACCATTCATGCACACATCCGCACGGACTATTTCGGAGTGACACGTTCACTTAATTGTGGTGGGAAACAGCTGGAGAACATGCAAGCTCTGCACAGAAAGGAATCAAACACGGAACCTTCTTGCTGTGAGACAGCTATGAGAAGCTAGGTGCTAAAAAGGACACTTTCTCTTTCACACCTGTAATTACCGTTGATGTGCTAAAACAACTAATTGCCCTTTGACCTAACAAGGCCACGGGCCTCGACCACATACCCACCCGGTTCCTCAGAGACGCAGCTGTCTCTATCGCCCCCGTGGTAACCCATCTGATAAATTTATCCATCAATCAGTGCCACGTCCCACAGGAATTCAAGACGGCGCGGGTTATCCCTCTGTATAAAAAAGGAAACAAATTAGAACCTGGCAACTACCGCCCTGTTTCCATCCTTTGTTCCATCTCAAAGGTTATGGAGAGAATAATCCAGGAGCAAATCAACCGCTACCTCGCCGAGCATAGCCTGCTCTTTGAATTCCAATCAGGCTTCAGAACATCCCACTCCACTGACACGTGCCTCATATATCTGACCGACTACGTCAAGCGTGTCCGATGTGGAGGGAAGACGCGTTATAATAATGACAGAGCGAACGGGCGGTGACGTCATCTCAGCACTCCAGAGTGGAAAGGAGATGCGACTCTTTAGCTGGAGCGCAAACCGAAGAAACGGGGAGACTGGGGGGGATGCTTTCTTGTTTGAACGGCGCACGTTTTCCAGAGGATGAAGGAGGACGTCGAGGCACTGAGCTCTGACTTCTGAGTCTGGAGCAGCAGACTTTGCTGCACTGGCAGGGAAGTGTGAGGCTGTTCTGCAGAACCCACATTCTGGAGGTCATTAAAGTGTGAGGCTGTTCTGCAGAACCCACATTCTGGAGGTCATTACTGTGAGGCTGTTCTGCAGAACCCACGTTCTGGAGGTCATTACTGTGAGGCTGTTCTGCAGAACCCACATTCTGGAGGTCATTAATGTGAGGCTGTTCTGCAGAACCCACATTCTGGAGGTCATTAAAGTGTGAGGCTGTTCTGCAGAACCCACATTCTGGAGGTCATTAAAGTGTGAGGCTGTTCTGCAGAACCCACGTTCTGGAGGTCGTTACTGTGAGGCTGTTCTGTAGAACCCACATTCTGGAGGTCATTACTGTGAGGCTGTTATGCAGAACCCACATTCTGGAGGTCATTAATGTGTGAGGCTGTTCTGCAGAACCCACATTCTGGAGGTCATTACTGTGAGGCTGTTCTGTAGAACCCACATTCTGGAGGTCATCACTGTGAGGCTGTTATGCGGACCCCACATTCTGGAGGTCATTAAAGTGTGAGGCTGTTCTGCAGAACCCACGTTCTGGAGGTCATTACTGTGAGGCTGTTCTGCAGAACCCGCATTCTGGAGGTCATTAAAGTGTGAGGCTGTTCTGCAGAACCCACGTTCTGGAGGTCATTAATGTGAGGCTGTTCTGTAGAACCCACATTCTGGAGGTCATTACTGTGCGGCTGTTCTGCAGAACCCACATTCTGGAGGTCATTAATGTGAGGCTGTTCTGTAGAACCCACGTTCTGGAGGTCATTACTGTGAGGCTGTTCTGCAGAACACACATTCTGGAGGTCATTAAAGTGTGAGGCTGTTCTGCAGAACCCACGTTCTGGAGGTCATTAAAGTGAGGCTGTTCTGCAGAACCCACATTCTGGAGGCCATTAATGTGAGGCTGTTCTGCAGAACCCACATTCTGGAGGTCATTAAAGTGTGAGGCTGTTCTGCAGAACCCACGTTCTGGAGGTCATTACTGTGTGAGGCTGTTCTGCAGAACCCACATTCTGGAGGTCATTAATGTGAGGCTGTTCTGCAGAACCCACATTCTGGAGGTCATTACTGTGTGAGGCTGTTCTGCAGAACCCACATTCTGGAGGTCATTAAAGTGTGAGGCTGTTCTGCAGAACCCACGTTCTGGAGGTCATTACTGTGTGAGGCTGTTCTGCAGAACCCACATTCTGGAGGTCATTACTGTGAGGCTGTTCTGCAGAACCCACATTCTGGAGGTCATTACTGTGCGGCTGTTCTGCAGAACCCACATTCTGGAGGTCATTAAAGTGTGAGGCTGTTCTGCAGAACCCACGTTCTGGAGGTCATTACTGTGTGAGGCTGTTCTGCAGAACCCACATTCTGGAGGTCATTAATGTGAGGCTGTTCTGCAGAACCCACATTCTGGAGGTCATTACTGTGTGAGGCTGTTCTGCAGAACCCACATTCTGGAGGTCATTAAAGTGTGAGGCTGTTCTGCAGAACCCACGTTCTGGAGGTCATTACTGTGTGAGGCTGTTCTGCAGAACCCACATTCTGGAGGTCATTACTGTGAGGCTGTTCTGCAGAACCCACATTCTGGAGGTCATTACTGTGCGGCTGTTCTGCAGAACCCACATTCTGGAGGTCATTACTGTGAGGCTGTTCTGCAGAACCCACATTCTGGAGGTCATTAAAGTGTGAGGCTGTTCTGCAGAACCCACATTCTGGAGGTCATTAAAGTGTGAGGCTGTTCTGCAGAACCCACGTTCTGGAGGTCATTACTGTGCGGCTGTTCTGCAGAACCCACATTCTGGAGGTCATTACTGTGAGGCTGTTCTGCAGAACCCACATTCTGGAGGTCATTAAAGTGAGGCTGTTCTGCAGAACCCACGTTCTGGAGGTCATTAAAGTGTGAGGCTGTTCTGCAGAACCCACATTCTGGAGGTCATTACTGTGAGGCTGTTCTGCAGAACCCACATTCTGGAGGTCATTAAAGTGTGAGGCTGTTCTGCAGAACCCACATTCTGGAGGTCATTACTGTGTGAGTTATTTTTAGTTATTATTATTATTTTTATTATTATTTAATGTTTATTTAATTGTATTTTTCTTAATATATCTTTATTAGTAATACACTTTATTTTCATTATTATAATATATGAATATATTGTTTTTGTGCATTATTTTAGATCATTACTTGCTCACCTGTCTCAGATTATGTTTCGTTATGTTCAAAAAACAAACAAACAAAAAAACAACGTATTGCTGCTGTCGTTCTTGTGTTATCTTCCTCCTTTTTTAGCGTTAGCGTCTTCCTCTGCCTTTTGGGTGCGAGCACAGGAGCCTTTGTCGGCGCAGAACGTTTCATCGGCATTGTGGGTCTTGCAAATACTGTACTGTACAGCACAGTATACAGTACAGTATAGTATACTGTACAGTACACAGTACAGTAGAGTACTCTACATCAGTCACACTGCTGATGTCAATTTGGCTAGTTGAGCATTCTGTACTGTACAGGAGACACGAGGAGATTGATTGACAGCGGCACAGTACAGTCCTTTAGCCAATCAGGATGCAGAACACGTTTAATGTTCAAGTACAGAAAAAGAAAACATGCAAAATGTAATTTAAAAACTCTGCGACGCAGCGAGGAAGATGAACCGCATTATATCGAGGGACTACTGTTTACTGTATTTTCCAGGACTCTCTCCCGACCACAGTGCACACATGAATGAATGAATGAATGAATTTTATTTTAGAACATGTATAAAAATATGTAAGTATTTGTACATACAAAAGAAAGAAATACTGATAAAAACAAAACAAAAGACATAACGAAACGCAGCACATAGTTTGAAAAAGGAGTAGGACGAAGTGGAATACTTTATAGCAAAGTATAGTATAGTTTATAGCAAAATATTCAACATAAATACTTGCATTAATAAACCAATATAAAGAAAACTATATACTCCTCATCATCCAGTTAACACCCTTCCTCCTTTGCTTGTTTACTTTCTCTGTTTTATTTGTTGATTTTATCTCTTGTTTTTGTGTTTTTTTATACTCATGTGCACTTTGAGGTTTGCTTTCAAATATAAAGTGCGTTCAACGTAAAATGTCTTGTTATGATGTTGCTCTCATTTGTCCGAGGGTCTGCTCAGGGAGTGCGTGTGTTCGCTCAGACGCACTGGACTGGGCCCTGTGTGTGTCTGTGTGTGTGCGTCTGTGTGTGTCTGTGTGTGTACATCTGTGTGTGTGTGTGTGTCTGTGTGTGTGTGTGTCTGCATGCTTTGGACCCGGCGCATGGTAGGATGACACCATGAAAATGAGCTTTGATGTCTTATTCCGTTGGGCTGCAAGGACTGAATCACGTTTGCCTTGTTGAGTGCTCAGGACACCGACGCTACGACGTGCATGCTAGCTGGGCTAAGTGAAGAGAGTCACAGTGTTGCACTCGGAATGCAGTTATAAAGCCTGTAACGCTGCATGAGACAGACTCATATCACACAAACAATAAGTGTGTGTGTGTGTGTGTGTGTACGTCTGTGTGTGTCTGTGTGTGTGTGTGTGTGTGTTCATCAGGAACTCACCGTGGCCGTTTCTATCTGGTCAGGCTTCTGTCTTCAAAGACGGTGACTTCAATCTGAAAAGGTTCAATCAAGGAAAAGCCCTTCATGGCGCTTCATTTAACTCATTTAACTCATTTAACTCATTTAACTCATTTAACTCATTTAACTCATTTTACTAAACTCATTCTGAGACTGGAGATTTATTTTTCCACGTTAACAGAAAAGGCTCTTAAAATAGCAGCCGTCATTCTTTCCACCGCCTCCTACATTTTAGAACCATTTCAAGAACCTTTCGCTCGCCTGTCACCAGCGTGCAGCCCCCCACCCACCAGCGTGCAGCCCCCCACCCAGCAGCGTGCAGCCCCCCACCCAGCAGCGTGCAGCCCCCCACCCAGCAGCGTGCAGCCCCCCACCCACCAGCGTGCAGCCCCCCACCCAGCAGCGTGCAGCCCCTCACCCACCAGCGTGCAGCCCCCCACCCACCAGCGTGCAGCCCCCCACCCAGCAGCGTGCAGCCCCCCACCCAGCAGCGTGCAGCCCCCCACCCAGCAGCGTGCAGCCCCCCACCCAGCAGCGTGCAGCCCCCCACCCACCAGCGTGCAGCCCCCCACCCAGCAGCGTGCAGCCCCCCACCCACCAGCGTGCAGCCCCCCACCCACCAGCGTGCAGCCCCCCACCCAGCAGCGTGCAGCCCCTCACCCACCAGCGTGCAGCCCCCCACCCACCAGCATGCAGCCCCTCACCCACCAGCGTGCAGCCCCCCACCCAGCAGCGTGCAGCCCCCCACCCAGCAGCGTGCAGCCCCCCACCCAGCAGCGTGCAGCCCCCCACCCAGCAGCGTGCAGCCCCTCACCCACCAGCGTGCAGCCCCCCACCCACCAGCGTGCAGCCCCCCACCCAGCAGCGTGCAGCCCCCCACCCACCAGCGTGCAGCCCCCCACCCACCAGCGTGCAGCCCCTCCCCCACCAGCGTGCAGCCCCTCCCCCAGCAGCGTGCAGCCCCCCACCCACCAGCGTGCAGCCCCCCACCCAGCAGCGTGCAGCCCCTCCCCCACCAGCGTGCAGCCCCCCACCCACCAGCGTGCAGCCCCCCACCCAGCAGCGTGCAGCCCCCCACCCACCAGCGTGCAGCCCCCCACCCACCAGCGTGCAGCCCCCCACCCAGCAGCGTGCAGCCCCCCACCCAGCAGCGTGCAGCCCCCCACCCAGCAGCGTGCAGCCGTCCCAGAGTGTCAGAGAAATGATCCAGATCACTGTCAGTCCTGTAAACCCAGCAGCCCGAGGGGGGGGGGGGGGGGCAGAGCTCAGCTGGGAACAATCTCACTCATATTTTGTTACCCCTAAACTCACCATTAGCTGAGCTGTTGAGTCACCCCAACAGACGCTGATTTTACGCAGATGCTATGGATCGCATATTAACTCTGATCCGGTGCTTTTACGGCGCTGGATTTCCTGTAACTCCCCGCCCCGGCGCGTTCCATTTTTATCCAGAGGGCCTGTAAATCACTTCATCGATTAGATTATTGTGAAACCTCCTCGTTCTACTCAGACGTTGCGGTGTCGTTATAATGCTTAACAAGCTAAAGTTAGCCAGTGATTCAACATCCCGTTCCTGCTCCCCACACATCTGCGTTCTGTGTAACCAGATGGTTTCATGTAAAAACAGACTGCGCTTCTGATTTGTTTGTAACGGAGGAAATCGGAGATTCAAGTTTACGCTGACCATTGTTTGCACTGCGTTCCCCAAACGGGGTGACATAAATGCCTGAAACCAATCCAGGGATTGGACAATTGTTTGCCTTTGTTTATTTATTTATCGGCTGGGGCGGAGCGCCCAGAACAAACCGCGCTTCCTGGACGCAGACCTTTAAGAGCAGGATACGACTCGAAGACCTCTCTCGACGGGGTCGGTGAGCAGGAGGCCCCGGGGAGCGTAGACCTTGTCGTTCTGCTCCTGGATGTATTTAGCAATCTTCTTTAAAACCTGAAAATGGACAGCAAACCGTCTCAGACACGTTTATCCCGTTTATCCCGTTTATCCCGTTTATCCCGTTTATCACGTTTATCCCGTTTATCACGTTTATCCCGTTTATCCCGTTTATCCCGTTTATCCCGTTTATCCCGTTTATCCCGTTTATCCCGTTTATCCCGTTTATCCCGTTTATCCCGTTTATCCCGTTTATCACGGAGGGAGCGTTTATCCCGTTTATCCCGTTTATCCCGTTTATCCCGTTTATCCCGTTTATCCCGTTTATCCCGTTTATCACGTTTATCCCGTTTATCACGGAGGGAGCGTTTATCCCGTTTATCCCGTTTATCACGGAGGGAGCGTTTATCCCGTTTATCACGGAGGGAGCGTTTAGCTATCGATCTACACGGTGACTCGACCGCTGATCCGGGGCTGCCTTCAGCCGGCTCCGCTGCATGCTTCTGGATGAACACGCCAAATAAACGACGCATCCGGTTTTCAGCCACCACTTAGCCGAAACCCGAAGCTCAGCATCGGTGTGATTGATTGATTATTCCTGCAGGAGAGACAATCTGCACCGGTTCAAGGACGCCTCAGGTCGGTGTCTCCAAATGGCTGGACCAACAAACCAGACCAGACCCCACCCGAGAAAGGGTTCTGTTCTGTCGGCGTGCTTTCGACCACATAGTTTAGTGCGATGGTTAAACTTGGCGACAACATTCGGTGTGGAAACGACCGTCGCTGAGAGAATCTGGAGGAAGTCCTGAAAGACATGAAGGATTCTAGATTGGGACAGCTGGTGCTTGACGTTACATACAAGTCTGAGAATTTGGACCGCCCCTCAGACAAGTTTGATCCCGTCGACTTTCAACGATTGAGTCAAGACAGCCTGACATGGTTGAAATAAATCTCAACAGCACAACACACTACGACTATAAATACTGAAGTTACTGGTTTTGAGGATCGGACCGATCTGAACCGAACCACACGCACTTGGAATTTTACACTAAGGATTCCAGTCAGACTGCAGGGACCCCCGTGGAGGCGAGCCCCCCACCTTGAACCTCTGGTTTTCATTATAATACTGGACATGCTTTTCAACTCATTAGTGATTTGTAAAAAGCGGACCACAGATGTGTTACAGATTACAGATGTAACGTAGAACGCTATCGTTATTGAAAGAACATGCAAGCAGGCATGAGCAGACACAATGATTTCTCTTGAGATCAAAGAGAAACTCCTGTGATCATGAATAGGTGTATCTGTGATGAACCGGCGGCTTGTCCAGGGTGTGCCCCGCCTCTCGCCCATTCACTGCTGCGATAGGTTCCGTTGACGGACAAAGCGGTTCAGAAGATGAATGACTGCTTTGCTGTGGGGCTAGCATGATGCTAACATGTCGCCCAGGTCGTAATTGAATACATTTATCCGGCTCACTTTGAAACGTTCGGTAACATTGCAGTCAGTGGAGCTTCAGAATGTGCTCATCAATGTCGCGGTTGATTATTGAATAATGTTAATGGAATGAGACACAGTCATGTAGGGGGGGGGGGGGGGGTCTCTATCTCTCCACCGAATTTAATCTGGTTCTGATCCAGAATGAGGTCAGGAACAAATATTACATTTTAACATTAAACCCATTTATGGATTCAAGAATCAGTTAAAAATAAAATAAGCTCTGATTCACTGGTTGGAGTATAAAGACACCAAGAACAATCTAGAAGCTTCTGGTGCTGATCCAGATCACCATGTGGACGGTGCAGATCCAGTTGGGAGGGGGGCGAGCTGCTTGGGGGAGGTCTGTGCTCTCTATGAGTCACTCTGTGTTTGATGAAACAAATCCTAGCTGGGTTGTCAGACCTTTAAATCCCGGCTGGATGTTGAACTGAAGCACATTTTGTGACCATGCCAGTCTCATGCTTGGATTCTTGGAAGTGGTTTTACAGTTTGCTCGTGTTCGGGCTAGCAGGCAGCTAGCATTGATCCCACCGGGATGCCTCTGCAGAGCCAGCGCGATCTGCTGCTTGTGGGTTAGAGTGAAACGCAATGAACGGCGGCCTCCTTATAGGGGAACAAAAAAGATCTCCACGTTCCGTTACATCATTAACACTCAATCCTGGAGAATGCACCTCAACAATAAAATGATGTTTCTAAGCTTCAAAGGGTTCATTGAAATAGAATTAGTACCACAACTTGGAAAACCCTGAAAAATGCTAACGAGTGTGATCTTCAGCATGATGATGATGTCATGTGATCAAAACGTAGGCATCGAATGAACAGGAACATCTCCATCTGAGGCAGCAGTATGACGAAGACGAAAAGATGAAGAACAAGATCAAGAGGATGTCTAAACAGCAAGTCTTTGATCTGGAGCTGCATCTGAAATTGTGAACCAGGGCACAGACGGAAGATCCTCCACAGCATCGGTGCTCCCGGAACGAGCCCGGCTTCTCTGACCCACTCTGACCCTCCCACCGGTAAAGGTCATGGTCATCTGCGCCCTGGTTTAGAAAGCACTCACAAAGGTCCCATCATGCCAGCTTCAGGCCGTGGCAGAAGGCCTTCTGAGCCTGTTGTTAAATCTGAACATTGTGAACCGCATCAAGCAATCAGAAATGGATGAGTAACGGCCTAACGACATGAGGCTCACCTTCTCGTAGTGCGTCTCCACACACAGGAAGACGGCGTACGCTGTGAGGCACGCCAGGCAGCCCTCGGCGTAAGACTGGCTTCCCAGCTTCTCCGCCTCAGCGTACAGGTTGTTCAGCGTCTGCACCGTCTCCTCAAACCGCTGCTTGTCGATCTAAAGCACAAGGACACGTCACAACGACATGAGGGGCTCGCGTCGTTGTAAAAGGCACGCCGCCTTGCACGGAGACAGGAGTGTGTGAGGGCGTCCTGCCCCGCTGGGATATTTGATTCTTGTTAGCGCCAGATTGTGTTCTCCCATTCTTCCCAGCTGCATTTTCTTGGACTGGTCATGCATCAGGGAGTGCTGGGCCTCGTTCCCACATCGGAAACACCTCCTGGAATGCTTAAGATGCCGTGGCCATATGCTCTGTGAATGTTTCCACGTATTAGCCGACAGGAGACAGGACAGGATGCTGGAAGCAGAACACAGGAACGGGTCTCGATGCTTTCTCCTTCTCCAGTGGCACACCTCGACTAAGATGAGCATATGCCTGGGATGCTCTGCAGACTGCACACGGGCTGAGAATCAAGCCAGCAACGCTCCGGCAACGCTCCGGCAACGATCCGGCAACGCTCCGGCAACGCTCCGGCAACGCTCCAACAAAGCTCCGGCAACGCCCCGGCAACGCTCCGGCAACGCTCCGGCAACGATCCGGCAACGCTCCAGCAACGCTCCAGCAACGCCCCAGCAACGCCCCAGCAACGCCCCAGCAACGCTCCAGCAACGCTCCAACAAAGCTCCGGCAACGCCCCGGCAACGCTCCGGCAACGCTCCGGCAACGCTCCGGCAACGCTCCAGCAACGCTCCAGCAACGCCCCAGCAACGCTCCAGCAACGCTCCAACAAAGCTCCGGCAACGCCCCGGCAACGCTCCGGCAACGCTCCGGCAACGCTCCGGCAACGCTCCAGCAACGCTCCAGCAACGCCCCAGCAACGCTCCAGCAACGCCCCAGCAACGCTCCAGCAACGCTCCAGCAACGCTCCAGCATTCCAGCGGCCTGCCACAGGCAAGACTGGTGGAGGGTGGAGAACTGCTGGCTCTTTGACCGTCAGACAGAGTGGATGATGATGATGATGATGATGATCTCTGTGTAATAGTGAGAGGAAGAAGGAGCCCCAGGCCAGATGGGCCTGCCAGGAGCTGCCAGGAGCTGCCAGGAATGCAACCAGCAGCTCCAACACACCAGTGGTCTCGAGTGTGTTCGGTACCCGACCTTTGTTCTCCTCATTTTCCAAGTCAGAGGCCGCCGCTGAAACCACATTATTCCGAGCATCTTTCCATGACGTCAACATTCCAAAAATGAAAGATGAGAAATCAAGTCGAAAAAGAGTTTACAGATTGAAGGGAGGAAGACTTTCTCTTAATTGTTAAACAAAATGTGAACCCAGGCGTTAGACTCAGGCCAGAGGTCTCCATCACAAGAACTGCATGGAGCGGCTTTGGAAGCTTTCCCAGTTCAATGGCAGCATCGACCATGAAAGAGCACCAAAAATAAGAAGGGGAACACATCGATGCTACCAACCTAGCGAGCCATGAAACATCCTGCTGCATCCTGAGAACATTCAGGTGCTCCTGCCTTGCTTCCAGCGTTAGTAGAACCTGGAGCGGTTCTAACACACCAACACACCCAATCGGTCTTCAGGCCCCCGCTGCGTGTCAGCGAAGAAAGATAGCTGGAAACTAGTTGTGTTGTCCCTATTCAAAGAAACGTGTTGCCTATTTTATACAGAAATAATAATGTTAAGAACTAGAGAAGCACTCAGAGAGCACAGACCTCCCCCAAGCAGCTCGTTCCCCTCCTAACTGGATCTGCACCGTCCACACGGTGATCTGGATCAGCACCAGAAGGTTCTAGATTGTTCCTGGTATCTTTATGCTGTGTATAAAGATACCAGGAACATGAAAAGTCAAAGTGAATCAGAGTTGATGTTTATTTTTAACCGATCTTTGAATACATAAATGGGTTTAATGTTAAAATGTAATATTTGTTCCTGATCAGATCCAGAAGTCATTTTTCATCATGGTTCAGATCGGACCCCTTTATGACCGCGCTCCAGATTATTTTTGTATCCAGACGGGTATCCGGATCGCTCGACCATGCAGCGTCAGCACCCTGAAGTTACTCAAACTACCTGCCAGTCTGCACGTGGGGTTTAGTCGGGCTCCAGGTAGACAGCATGTATTTAGAACAGGAACTGGGCCCGACGTAAAACACAATAACATATCAGCTTTTTCCAATAACACCCAAGTCCATGTGCTTTGACGTCCCAGAGAGAAAGCATGCTCCACTCGTCCAGCATTCTCTGTGTGTGTGTGTGTGTGTGTGCTGAATCCTAGCAGGAACATAGACCACCCAATTAAGTGCCAATAAAGCACCAGTGGGAGCTTCTGGTGTTGTGGAGCTGCTCTTTGGAAGCATCGGTGCCTGACTTCCCAGCGCCAAACGGCGATCGCTCTACCGTGAGACTGTAGCTGAAGACTTATCTGCGGCGTTTGAACGAAGCGTTTCCTGCTGGAAGGCAACCCTTCCCTGGCGTGGGCGTGTCCTCTACGTACCCATGCTGATGCTTCACTCGCTGAAACGCATACACACTGGCTGAACGCTGTATTTTTTAACCACCATTGTTTTCATGCTCATCTTCCTGAACTTTATTGACACAGCAAAGGTTCTAGACATGAACTCCACGAGAGACCAGCGCCCTTCACCCTCTTCCCGCCGGGAGCGGCACCGGGCCTCCCTCTGACGGGAAACATGAGGCGCATTGAGGAGCAGCTGTACAGCAACGGAGGAAGCCCTCAGACGTGGCTGCTGCTCATAACAATGAACCAGACATGCTGCTCTGGATCAGGGCTGCAGGATATGCTGAAATCATTTAAATGTGTATTTTTAGCTTTGGTGAAGCTGTTCAGGAGAAACTCACTTAAAAATCAGGAGCAGGGCCGATGCTTTTTCACAACAAATATATGAATTCCTGATTTTCAGATTAAAATCTTTGGATTTCGGACCGGCAAGGAAAGATGTTTGAAGCTTCCTCTACTTCTCTTTTGACCCAACAATCAATCCAGGCGGTGCAGCGTTTCCTACCCGGGTCTCCAGCTCGGGGGGGAACTTGGTCTGGAACCGGCACACGGTGCCGTTGGTGTAATCCCTCTGAAGGAACACTTTGGCAGAAATGGCTGCCTGCTGCCTCATGTCCTGCAGGCTGTGGGTCTGAGGAAACAGGAGTACAAATCATGTATATTTCTCTGGAGAATCACATACTTCATTTACATGTACGGTTCCATAGAACTAGTGTTTAATAAGAACTATTATCAAATGCATGTAATTTTTACTCAATTCTATAGTAATCCATACACATGATTTGATTATCAATTTTTAACAGGTTTTTCTTACTTTTCATGAATGTTAATCTTAGATGATTATTTGTTTACTGGCAATTTATTCACAATGTCCAAAGAAAAGATCATTTGTAAAGTGTATTAATGTTGAGATTATTGTAAAAGGTTTTACTCTAAACAGGAAACAGATCTTTACCATCTGTAGCTTTAAAAAGAACAACCAAAAAGGATTCTGCTTCTTGCAATCAACTTTTAAGTATCGCATTAATAAGCTCAAATGGCCACTTAAGAAACAGTACATTTACTCAATTTGGCTTCAAGGCCCTGTTTAAATAATAAGATGACATGTAATCATACCAAACAAGGTATTTACAGTACATTTGTAAGATTTTCAATATATATATATTTTAATTAAGTGATTTGTGAAAATCCTTGAATGATTAATTTCTGTAATCTCCCAAATGCAAACAAAGTGAAAATCCTCAATGAATGTGCTGATGGGGTGTGTGGGGAGGCTTGGTGCTGCCCCCCCCCCCCTTGGATGACCGTAGCACCCCAACAAATGTCTGTAGTTTAAAGTTTGCTCAGTTTTTCCGTGTATCTTTTCCTTTTTAGCTCTTATTTAACTTCCTTTTTTTTTTGATTGATTTTGCTTAGTTAATTTGAACTTGAGGGGAGGATTTTTCTATAAGCCATACTTCATGTTCATGTACATCTGGCACACACATATTGATATATCGTCGCAGATTAATCGGTAATTCATCTTCTTCGTGTGCTCTGATGTTATTACCTCCTGTAACATGCTGGCATGCTAGTAATTAAGCACCTATTCCTGGTGAACGCCAGAGCGCGGCTAGCGCTGCTAGCGCTGCTAGCGCTGCTAGCGCGGCTAGCGCGGCTAATTCCTCTCGCTTTCTCCGACACGCACGCCAACACGCCGAGAACACGTGATAACACACACATCCATTCCTTTCACGGCACCGACAGATGCGGAGTAACGTCAGAAGACAGAGCTAGCTTACCTCCGCCATGTCGAACAGATTGTGTTTATCTTCCGGTACCAGCTAGTAGCAAGTACTACAAAAGAACCTTTCCGGGTGGAACCTTTGTGGCAGAACATTGGTTCCGGTTAGCGAACGAGGCATTACAATATATTTTTCTTCTACTCGTCTACATTCAAATTCCAAATATCACACATTTCCCTTTGTAATCACAGCTATGGTGATTGTAAAATAAATTAGAAGCAATGTTTTGAAGGGTTTTAGTCTAATATATGATTATTAGGCAGAATAATTATGTTATGTATAGTAATGGAGTAATTTTGATAGAAGGTGCGTAGTTTGTGTTTTATTCTGTGTGTAAATAATGGTCATTACAGTTCAGTATTTTATGTACACACAGCTTTGAATGCAGTCAACAGAACATTACTTTGTCTATTTAAAAACTCAGCGCTTGAATTTTGACTTGACTCAGCAATTGTCAGTGAAACATTCCCAAATACTGGTATTGATCCAATTGTGTGTCCGGTGGGGTTTCTGAGACAACAACAACACAGAACTCAGTTTGTGCTTCTTCTTTTTCTTTTCTTTTTTTTTAGAGAGAACAAAGTATTTATACAGAAGAGGGGCTGATGTGCCTAACCTCGAGGCATCATAGAGCCCAAAAGTTCTACAGATAAATTAGACCACCTGCCTTGTGAAGTAGTATGTGTATGTAAGGGTTTATTGTGACCATCCCACCAGTTTCTTTTCTCATTCAATCAACGGCATAACCCCCCCCCCCCCCCCAAAGCATGATAATACAGTATATGAGGAATTAAAATCAAGTCAATTTTTAACTACAGAAAAAAGTATACTGAATTAAGGGTCAGAGCAGCAGTGTTCGATTTCCACCGTCTGAGGAACAGGTGTTCAGTGTAGCGATTGGAGGGACCTGCCCATGTGGATTAATTGAATAATTGATTTACAGATCAACTGAACTTGTTCAAGTTGGATCACAGAAGTTTCACCTTCATCCAAGAGGCTTCTTCAGTTCTGAGAGACATGAATTTAGATACTTGCACTCTTGTTGGAGCAGAAAACAAAGAAACAAAGAAGGGACCGAAACCAGCAAGGCAATCAGACTCCCCAGGAGTATTAGCATTTTCTTTATGAATGCTAATGCTAACGAATCCCTGGATCCATTAGCATCCGTAAGGTGAAGGGTTGCATATTTTACAAGATATTACGTTTTTTTAAAGCCTCCATTAAAAGTAAATGGGAATATATATATATTTACGGGATTTATAAATTACTTTGATATTAGTTGATTTTAATGTCGCAGCCGCATTTAACCATAGATCCAGAAATCTAGAAATGAAGGTAGAATTGCAGATCTGCAGCATGGCGCAGCGGGTAGCCCTGTTGCCTCACAGCAAGAAGGTTGTTGGTTCGCGTCCACCCGGGGCCTTTCTGCGTGGACTTTGCTTGTTCTCCCACACGCAGCTTACAGGAACTGTCCATTGGTGTGAATGTGACCCTGCAATGAGCTGGCGACTGGTTCAGGGTGTCCCATGCCACATTAGTGCTGTAATGGCATCATGCTATTACCCTACTGGCCAGCAGCACTCACCAGGCCTGAGACGGACTTAGAGGGGAGCATGCATGCATCTGAACGTTTATTCTCTGTTTAACATCCTGTGTAGGGTGTCATTGATCGTGTTGGTGTTGTTAAGTCCCTTGTGTACCGGTGCAGGTACCAGTGTTCTGCTCCACTCATGCGTTCTGTTCCACTGGGCCTTGAAGAAATGCACGTCTCATTCAGAGTACAACGTTGCGTTGACTCCTCAGATCGAGTTCCTGGCAACAAAGAACCTTGTTTTGTGTTGCAAAACATCGCAGAATGGCGAAGGTTGCTGTCGTCCCAGCAGGACGTGGGCTGCCTCGTGTTGGGCGTGTTTTCACTGCAGCCTGAGAGGAATTAATCATCCTGTTAAAACAGGACACATTTATAGTGTTGTGTTATAAGCACTCTCGCGTGCTTATAACACGCATAAATATACTGCTCACTTAAGACGTCTGTAAAATGAACCAGCAGAACCCTTGAGCTGAGCGTTCCTCCAGAGGCGCTCTGGAGGAAGCGGCGGGTGCTGCAGCGGCGGTTCGCTCTGGTGTTCAGCTGAACTCTTTAAAACGCCCTCCCTGATGACATCAGCATACACTGTAAAACTTTCACTGGAAGTTTTACACTAAAACACAGAAAGACCCTGGTACCTGGCTCTACTGCACTGCTACTGCTACTACTGCACTGCTACTACTGCACTACTACTGCACTACTACTGCACTGCTACTGCTACAGCTACTACGTGTCTACTACTGCAATGCTACTGCTACCACTGCACTACTACTGCAATACTACTGCACTACTACTGCACTGCTACTGCTACTACGGATCTACTACTGCACTGCTACTGCTACTACTGCACTGCTACTACTGCACTACTACTGCACTACTACTGCACTGCTACTGCTACAGCTACTACGTGTCTACTACTGCAATGCTACTGCTACCACTGCACTACTACTGCAATACTACTGCTACTACGGATCTACTACTGCACTGCTACTGCTACTACTGCAATACTACTGCACTACTACTGCACTGCTACTGCTACAGCTACTACGTGTCTACTACTGCAATGCTACTGCTACCACTGCACTACTACTGCAATACTACTGCACTACTACTGCACTGCTACTGCTACTACGGATCTACTACTGCACTGCTACTGCTACTACTGCACTGCTACTACTGCACTACTACTGCACTGCTACTGCTAGTACGGATCTACTACTGCACTGCTACTGCACTACTACTGCACTGCTACTGCTACAGCTACTACGTGTCTACTACTGCAATGCTACTGCTACCACTGCACTACTACTGCAATACTACTGCTACTACAGATCTACTACTGCACTGCTACTGCTACTACTGCACTGCTACTACTGCACTACTACTGCACTGCTACTGCTACAGCTACTACGTGTCTACTACTGCAATGCTACTGCTACCACTGCACTACTACTGCAATACTACTGCACTACTACTGCACTGCTACTGCTACTACGGATCTACTACTGCACTGCTACTGCTACTACTGCACTGCTACTACTGCACTACTACTGCACTGCTACTGCTAGTACGGATCTACTACTGCACTGCTACTGCTACAGCTACTACGTGTCTACTACTGCAATGCTACTGCTACCACTGCACTACTACTGCACTGCTACTGCTACTACGGATCTACTACTGCACTGCTACTACTGCACTGCTACTACGGGTCTACTACTGCACTGCTACTGCTACTACTGCACTACTACTGCTACTACTGCACTGCTACTTCTACTACTGCACTGCTACTGCTACTACTGCACTTCTACTTCTACTACTGCACTGCTACTCCGGCACTACTACTGCACTACTACTGCAATACTACTGCACTACTACTGCAATACTACTGCACTACTACTGCACTGCTACTGCTACTACATGTCTACTACTGCAATGCTACTGCTACTACTGCACTACTACTCCAATACTACTGCACTACTACTGCACTGCTACTGCAATACTACTGCACTGCTACTGCTACTACTGCACTGCTACTGCACTACTACTGCAATACTACTGCTCTACTACCGCACTACTACTGCAATACTACTGCTCTACTACTGCACTGCTACTGCAATACTACTGCACTACTACTGCACTGCTACTGCAATACTACTGCACTACTACTGCTCTACTACTGCTCTACTACTGCTCTACTACTGCACTACTACTGCACTACTACTGCAATACTACTGCACTACTACTGCAATACTACTGCACTACTACTGCTCTACTACTGCACTGCTACTGCAATACTACTGCACTACTACTGCACTGCTACTGCACTACTACTGCACTACTACTGCTCTACTACTGCAATACTACTGCTCTACTACTGCAATACTACTGCACTACTATTGCTCTACTACTGCACTACTACTGCAATACTACTGCTCTACCAGTGCAATACTACTGCTACTACTGCACTACTACTGCATTACTACTGCATGACTACTGCACTGCTACTGCTACTACTGCACTACTACTGCACTGCTACTGCAATACTACTGCTATTACTGCAATACTACTGCATTACTACTGCACGACTACTGCACTGCTACTGCTACTACTGCACTACTACTGCACTGCTACTGCAATACTACTGCACTACTACTGCTCTACTACTGCACTACTACTGCACTACTACTGCTACTACTGCACTACTACTGCTACTACTGCACTACTACTGCACTGCTACTGCTACAGCGACTACGTGTCTACTACTGCAATGCTACTGCTACTACTGCACTACTACTGCAATACTACTGCACTACTACTGCACTGCTACTGCAATACTACTGCACTACTACTGCACTGCTACTGCACTGCTACTACGGGTCTACTACTGCACTGCTACTGCTACTACTGCACTACTACTTCTACTACTGCACTGCTACTACTACTACTGCACTGCTACTCCGGCACTACTACTGCAATACAACTGCACTACTACTGCACTGCTACTGCTACTACTGCACTACTACTGCACTGCTACTGCAATACTACTGCACTACTACTGCTCTACTACTGCACTACTACTGCACTACTACTGCTACTACTGCACTACTACTGCTACTACTGCACTACTACTGCACTGCTACTGCTACAGCGACTACGTGTCTACTACTGCAATGCTACTGCTACTACTGCACTACTACTGCAATACTACTGCACTACTACTGCACTGCTACTGCAATACTACTGCACTACTACTGCACTGCTACTGCACTGCTACTACGGGTCTACTACTGCACTGCTACTGCTACTACTGCACTACTACTTCTACTACTGCACTGCTACTACTACTACTGCACTGCTACTCCGGCACTACTACTGCAATACAACTGCACTACTACTGCACTGCTACTGCTACTACTGCACTGCTACTACTGCACTACTACTCCAATACTACTGCACTACTACTGCAATACTACTGCTCTACTACTGCAATACTACTGCACTACGACTGCACTACTACTGCAATGCTACTGCACTACTACTGCAATACTACTGCTCTACTACTGCAATACTACTGCACTACTACTGCAATACTACTGCACTACTACTGCAATACTACTGCTCTACTACTGCACTGCTACTGCAATACTACTGCACTACTACTGCACTGCTACTGCAATACTACTGCACTACTACTGCTCTACTACTGCTCTACTACTGCACTACTACTGCACTACTACTGCAATGCTACTGCACTACTACTGCAATACTACTGCTCTACTACTGCAATACTACTGCACTACTACTGCAATACTACTGCACTACTACTGCAATACTACTGCTCTACTACTGCACTGCTACTGCAATACTACTGCACTACTACTGCTCTACTACTGCTCTACTACTGCACTACTACTGCACTACTACTGCAATACTACTGCACTACTACTGCAATACTACTGCTCTACTACTGCACTGCTACTGCAATACTACTGCACTACTACTGCACTGCTACTGCAATACTACTGCACTGCTACTGCTACTACTGCACTGCTACTACTGCACTGCTACTGCACTACTACTGCAATACTACTGCTCTACTACTGCAATACTACTGCACTACGACTGCACTACTACTGCAATGCTACTGCACTACTACTGCAATACTACTGCTCTACTACTGCAATACTACTGCACTACTACTGCAATACTACTGCACTACTACTGCAATACTACTGCTCTACTACTGCACTGCTACTGCAATACTACTGCACTACTACTGCACTGCTACTGCAATACTACTGCACTACTACTGCTCTACTACTGCTCTACTACTGCACTACTACTGCACTACTACTGCAATACTACTGCACTACTACTGCAATACTACTGCTCTACTACTGCACTACTACTGCTCTACTACTGCACTGCTACTGCAATACTACTGCTCTACTACTGCACTACTACTGCACTGCTACTGCACTGCTACTGCACTGCTACTGCACTGCTACTGCACTGCTACTGCACTGCTACTGCTCTACTACTGTATTAGCAGCTCCAGTGGGATTCCAAGTGGGCTGAGCAGGTTCTTAAAGGTGATCGGTGCCGACCGCTGAGCACAGCTGGAAGGTTCCCATCGTGGCTGGAACGGTGCGTGCTCAGTTACGTCCGACGGAGGCGGCGCTATCCTCGGAGGGAAACTGCATCGATGATGAACAGCTGAGAAAGTCAAGTTGTGGAAATGCTGATTACCTGGGTGCAGCATCACCTGTAAAGTACTGCTCCGTTTACAGTATATTCCTCTAATGAATGTACCACTAATGTACCTTATTCTTTCACTGCATCTGCAGCGTCGGTGTGTTTCCTGTGTTTAATGGCAATGAGACTATGTGATTGGACCGCAACCAATGTACTGTTACACCACACCTTTCACTCTGACTGACAACGCAACAACAACACCACCAGCCATGCTCACAATCATCCACCACAATCAGATGGGGCGTAATTTGGTAATACTTGAGGCCCTTTTCTGGGACAGAAAGTCTGCATCCAAGGACACAGAAACCGGAGACAGTCCGTTGTGCTGTTCAGGTTTAGGGTTCCTGTGAATCTGCTTTCTCTGACTTCAACCAGATTACATTGGTTCATAGCGGAATACTGTTCATGGTAGATTCATAGCACAGGTTACAGTGCACGGCTAGCATTAAAGCCGGCTTTGAATCCAAATCACATTTGTTAAAAAAGAAAGAAAGAAGTCAATGGTGGTCAAATTCACTCAACTAGAAAATCACTCAGCTCAGAAATAATGGCCCTACATTATTTAATCTATATTAAACAAACCTTTAGTAACTGGATTCACATTGATCTCATTATTAAAGCAACACTTTCAGGAATGGGGGGTTCTTCTGGATCTAGATCCAGAGCTTGTGAAGATACAACAAAGCCGTTTGTCCACCACTGACTCCAGTGTCTCGCTAAAGGCAGCAGAAGCAGAACCTCCTTTGTGGAGCGAATCAGAGAGACATTATTGGAAGGGTCCAGAAACTAAATCATTTCATTGTGAATGTTTACCCTGATTTCAGCCGGACCTGTTTCCTCAGGTCGGTCCCTCTTTATTAGAAGGGGGGCCGGAGGGTGTGTTCCAACTACAGAGGGATCACACTCCTCAGCCTCCCCGGTAAGGTCTATTCAGGGGTACAGGAGAGGGGGGTCCGCCGGATAGTC